>NC_134951.1:105852747-106153528 GCF_965638725.1 Aptenodytes patagonicus
TCCAAATATTCTTGCTTAGAGAAGCAGGATCCTTCTCGGCTGAGCAAAGAGAAGGTCCATTTGCTTTTAGCAATATTTGGACCACAGAACAAAGACATTTCTCACTCCCTTCAAAGAAAGATGGTTGTACACATATGTACAACCCCCAAGGTTTTTTTGCTCCATCTAAAATCCTCCCGATTACTTCACAAGTTTCTTAGCCAATATGTCATTGATTACTGTTGCTGTAACTCCTCCTAAACAGATAAAGTATTTCAAGTGCTTCAGAGAAAAGTATGTCCCCTCTCTGCACTGACGTGTGTAGAAATGCCTCTCATACTTTCTGGATCTAGCTTATCTTTCCCAAGGGCTGAGGCATGACGATCCTTTGCCATTCTTTTCCCTAGTATTTAGGACAGTGCTTCTGCCTTTCTCAAAGGATGAGGGAGGTCAGAATCTTCCCCCATACATTTTGCTGAAGTTACAGTATTTCAGACAGGTTATTAATGTTAATGTTATTAATTGTTTTGGAACATATTTTTACTACCTTATAATATTTATGGACTTTATTGTGAATCATCTAACTACTCCCTTCAGGCATATTTCCTTTGAAGTAAGGGGTACAGTGTAAATGCTTGAAATCTCAGGAGCTGCTAGGGTTTAGGATGCATGTGACGATGATTAGTATTTCCTTCAGGAACTTAATGTTTCTGGGATATTCTTAACGTCGAACTCTCGCATCCCTTGGACAATCAAAGCTCCCAGAGGATCTAGGGAAGTTGCAGTCCAGCCAAGTCCACTTATTCCCACAGTTCGCTTTCCACACTTCATTAAAAAAGTGATCCAGGATTTCTCTTCAAAGCTTCAGCAGCCCCGCACATTAAGAAGAAACCTTTCAGAAACAGTCCAGCATACGCTGTTAAGTGCATACAGTACTCTGGGAGGGATTATATGGCAATAAGGAAATACTTCTGTGCAAAAACCAAAACAGAAAAATATTTTTAAAAAGCAATGCAATACCAATGAGACCAGCAGCACCGCCTGACTCCAAACAAGATTCCAAGGTCTTCAAGGACTCGTCTATGCTTACAAGTTCTGCTACTTTAATTATGCTAACACAGAGCAGCATAATGCCTTTCTGGCGTAGTAGCAATTATATTGGCGTGGTTTAGTGCAGTTACACACAGCAAAACAGTATGCTGGCATAGCTCTGTATGCAGAGTGCAGTTTTTACTGGCAATATATATATCAAGAGAAAAATCATATTCTTGTTAATAAAACCTCAGTGTCAACTAGGTATAAGTCCCAAGTAAAGTCACCTTTACTTGAACTTGCTTATTTCACTATCACTTTTCCCAAGGTTTTTCTCTGGGAGTCTTTTTATCACGACCCCCCTTTGCCTTCCCTGCTGTGCTTCTGTGTGTGCTTCCACAGCTTCCAAACCTCTTCCCAAGTTTGGTTCCGGGCTGGACTCCTCCCAATCCTCTTGCAACACTTTCAGATCAAACCTACGGGTACGATAATCTAAACTCCAGTTTTCCTTCTAACAGTCACTTCCTTTTCTTTCCTATCAGATGGGTTAACAAACCAGCTGCAGCAGAAGGCCAACATGAGGCCAGTTATTCCAGCAGGACAGGTGGGTGTTAGGCAATACTGTTACCTGCTTATTCCTGCATTTTCATATAGGAAGGCAGGGAATGAATACAATTTGAGAGAGGTGTAGTTTTTCTTCTTACCATCAGACTGCCTCACCAGCCTATTTTCCATTGCAAAAAAGTTTCTCTAAGTACAGACCTTATTTTTCCCCACGCAAGTTCTCTCCGAGGCTCTTGCACATTTAAATTTATCAGATATTTGAATTAGAAATTAACAGCCACCCCACAAAACTGGATAAGGTACCTACCTGTGTACATCTATCTTCCTTACTGCTTCTCTAGTAGCAGCAACATAATTACTCCCAACCACAGGAGATCACTACTGGAATAACTCCTCCACGCTTCCTGAAGGAAGTCAGCATCCCCTCAGCCCCTGTACACAAATTAACACATCCTTCTCTGAGGCAATCACAAGCTGGAGGCAAAAAGGGAGGGAATTTTCCATCCGAAGTGAAGACTGCCACCACCTCTGAGTATACGTCTTCATGCCACAGTTGGCACCGGTAGTTTGAAGAGGGGTCTGAAAGCCCAGGCTCGCCTATTAAAAATGAGTATGAAGAACTGTCTATTTATGTTACTACCAGTCTGACTGACCAGGGAGATCCCCTGCAACTCTTTGGACTGGTACACTTGAGGATTATTTCTGTGCTGGTTGTGTCAGCTGCAGAAGCAGTTGGTTTTTGAGAGGGGAAGCGTGAGAAGGGCATTGGAACTGCCTGCACTTCACTAATGTCCTCCTTGCAGATGGGGTAGGTACCAGGCTGTTGTAAAACATCGCTCAGAGAACTAATCCACAACCCCAGCCAAGAAAACTCACTTTCGCCTGAAACACTTTCAAGCTTGTATCTCTGGGAGCTGGGGAAGCAAAGGGCTGCACAGTGCTGAGTACGGTGGGGTTTTGATCCCTGATTACTTCGTGTCAGTCATTTAAACAACCTAGTGACAAACCAAGGAAAGAACCTAACTGACATGACTATTAAAGAAAAAAAAGCCAAGCTTCAAAATCTGACTTCCTTCTTATCTGCAGGGGGGTTGGACTAGATGGCCTTTAAAGGTCCCTTCCAACCTAAACTATTCTATGATTCTATGATTTACTCGACTCGAGTGAGAACAGACAGACTGCAAAACACACAGTGGCAGGAGTAGGAAACCGAAGCCCTGTATTGACTCAAACATTAGCCTGAATCCTGTGATGACCCAGATCACAAAGATTAAAAGCACCACAATCCTTGAACTAATGAAGTAGGTAAGTGGCTAGGACTTAATGATGGTGTGACACTTGGGTTGCAGTTTGTGTACATATTGCAATAAAGAGAAACTCTTTGGCTAACTGATGAATTTATTTTTCCCCCTTTTTCTCAGCCTGTCTGGAACCAGCGCTTACACTCTCATAGCGTCTTGATCCTGCCAACAATTCAGAGAGGGACGCTAAATGCTAGTAGCGTCAGAAATGTAGTAGTACAGAAATGGCTTAACTTTCTCCCATCAGCTGCTCTTTTTTATTATTTACACTGTAAGCTGTTTAACTAGGGCAGGGACAACTTATTTTTATGGATTTGCATGCTGGATTCAAACCATAGCTCCTGTATTTCACTGGGACCATTAGCTGCTGCTATAAAAAAAAGTGAAATAAAAAATCGTACAGGGATGTGCAGTGAAAAAATCTAATGGTTACCGAAAAAAACCACATATAGAAAGGGCAGTAGTCCAATGATAAGTGACATCTAGTACAGTTATGTGACAGTGATAGAGATAGGAAACAAGGCACTAACAGCACTTGTTATCAAAGGAACAATTACAGCACTAGCAGTTGTGGGTGAATGTGAAATCTCTGCAGAAAAGCCTGTACCTCTACCACACTGCTTTGATAACAAAAGCAAACAAGACACCAAACGAACTACTTTTGTTTAGGAAGAGACAAATCATGGAATATGATGTATTACAGCAGGGCTGTCTAAGCCTTGGGAGACAGGATAGCAGTTTTGGAGCACTTCTGTGGACCAGCTCTGACTCCTCCTGAGTCCCGTGAGCACAGGAGCCGGCAGGGCTCAGGGTCCATCCATGCACAAGGGTTCTAAGAGGCCTTGGGCTATGGCCTCGCCGTTGGATATCCCTGTATTACTAACTGCTTCTCTTCTAACTCTCCTTATAGACTAAACACTTGGGGGATCCCTCTAAACACTGCAGGAAAGTACATCATCCCAGGCATTAATATGGCTGCCAGCCTTGTACCTACTGGTGTTTTTGTAATCAAAGGAGTGAAGACTGCAATTAGTTGCTCATCTTTCAAGCCTTTATTTTGAAGAAGGTAACACTCCCAGCTACAACCGAAATGATTAAGACAGCAGAAACTGCAGAGCACATGAGTAAATAATAACCATCTGACTCATTTCCTAACTCAGAGGTGTCTGGAAACTGAAATTAGTAAGTCACAGAGCAAAAGGCTTCATCTTCAGCAATTTCACCTTTTCTTTTTATTGTACACGAAGAGAGAAAATTCTGCAGTGCATGGGCCTTACGACAATGTCTTGCTAAGGCCATTTACAGAGAAACCTGCACTTTGTGATATTTACAGACATACCATGCCTTAAAGCACAGTGCTTGGCCAGAGGGTCTGCAATGCACCTTCCTGAGCTGTTGGCACCATGGGGCTCTCTATTTCTGGGCCCTTCTTACTCTCCCAGCTGCAGGTTGCCAAGTGCTTCGGGTAGGTATTTATGATAATAGTCAGATGGCTCAGGATTGATTTTAAAACAAAATTGCCTTGCTGCAAGGAAGGCTGAGCTTTAAAGAGCAACTAGAGTGTGAATTAGAAGAAACCACAAACTAAGAGAACCCTGCTTATGTTCATGAGTGAATTTACTGTCTGAAGGTGGCTGGTCTCTACCAGCCACTGCTGACACCAGCCTGCTTTTCTTTGCAGATATTGATTCATTGATTCACAAATGGACCTCAAGGACTTAGGAACTAAATCCACCACTCTGCAAATCCTGCATATCCCTTAAGCTGCAAAGAAGCCTGATTTTGAGGGTCTAAGTAGCACATAAGTGCTATATAGGGTTTGTGCTCATCCCTGAGCAGATGAAATTTTATTAGAATATTTAACATAACCTGGCATTCTGGAGGAAAGCCTTACCTTGGATGTACCCACAGAAATTCATTACAAGAGTAAATACATGACGTAGAAATGATTCACCTCACCTTGACAACTTGCAGTCTGGATTTAGGAGGTTAAGAGGTAAAATCTTAAGGCAGATATGAAAACTACTTCATCTGAATGTAATTTGAATGTCCAACAGAATGTCATTGTAGTCCCAAGTCACCCAAATAAACGACTGCTCAGAAATCAGACTCAGGGAACATTATTCAGAGTTTCAAATTAAGGAATATAAAAGATGGAGATAGCCTACATTATTCATAAAGGCTGGTCCAGTAAAAGACCACAAGAGCCTGAGCTTTCAGAAAGTTCAGCCAGTGATGATCCCCTGTCTAAAGCCATCCCCATAAATCACTCGGCCACAGTGGACTTCAACACGCACAGCAGAGACGCCCAAATAAAAAGAGGAAATATTTAAGAACACAAAAAATCAATAACAGTCCTGAACAGCAGAAGATAACTTCCAAATCTATGAATCAGTTGCTTCATTCTTATGTTTACATAGTACTCATTTGTTCTCAAGAGTTTATTAAAAATAGCATCCTTTCAAATTTGAGTGGAACAACCATACCAAAACCATAACCAAAACATATGGTCTACCTACAATTTTGGCAATTATCAAGTGTGCTATTTTGAGTTAATACAATCATTAGCAAGGGTTTTGCAAACATTTTGGATGCTCCGGTAATTCAAAACGGGCAAATATACAAATATGTATTTGCCCGTATTTGCAGCAGAAACAAAGACGTGTCGAGGTCCTGTTGGCCTCCCTGATAGTGCTCTAGAGTGGCTCGTCTGCCCCAGCAACCTCACAAGTGGGCTGAGGTGCGGTGCCTGTACAAGCTTTAGCCTCCCCAGCTGTCCCAGCAGTCCCAGCACAAGCAGCAGTGGGAGGCTTCCTGCCCTCACATCCTCAACCCCCAGCTTCAGAACCGAGACCTGCTTTTTATCTTTCTATACTGTCCCAAATCGGCCATCCTCCGTTGGTCCTTCCACAGGCTGTCTTCCCATCTCCATTACTCAGCTGCTCTCCCCCGTTTTCCAGTTATTACCAGTCAAACCCAGGAGATAGCAGCCACAAAAAGACAATTTTTAGCTCAAACATGATGTCGGCTGAACAACCCAGACCACATCTTTGTCTGGCATATCATCTTTTCCTTTGCCTTCATCTGACCATGACTCTAGGAGGCCTCTCATATACAATCATATGCCCATTTGTCCTACCTATATTGCTTCTCGCCTAGTTTTCCAGTGAAATTCCTGGTTGCTATTAGCATGACTGTGCATACACAGCCCGCTCAATGCAAGCAAAATAGCCTTCCATCCAAGGTGACACAGTTACCTTTCTGCCTCCCTTTTTACTGCATCTTTCAGAGGTGGAAACTTTAACTCCATTTGACTCCAAACATTTAATTGAGCCTCTTAAGCATTGATGCCTAATCATCCCCTGCTCACTGAGAGGGTGCAAGAATGCAACCTCAGCACATCTGTCAACTGCCTCTCTCCACTGGCTGTAGAGGGAGCATAGATCCCTAATTCAGGCACCTTACTTACGTGCCCAAGATTAGTTTGTATGAATCCATGCAGTCATATGTGTTAATTTATATGAGTATTGAGTTCTGATATATATATCTTATTTGGAATAGTTACTGTATTTCTGTGGGCTTATCCAGCACCCAGGGGAATGGGCCTGGAACTATTCTGGAATACAGATAAAAATAACCACATGCAGAGGTTGCATAGCTAGTGCAGAAGTGCAGACTCTCTGGCCTTTGTAGAAAAACTGCCCTGGGCAAGGGGTCCTTGGCAGGCTCAGGTGAGTTCTGTAACTCAGAACCCCACCATCACATGCGGGCTTCATGAAAAACAAATATGACAGGTTTTTAAAAGGGGACAGTTTGGATCCTAAATACTCCTACCTGAGCCAACACACAAGGAGCACTCGATAAAGAATGCTCTCTACACACCATTATCAATAGTGAGAAGACGTCAGTATTCAACGTTATGGATTGTTTCCACCACTATGGGTAGGAGCACTACCTCCACCTGTATTTCATCTGGGCCCTGGAATCACACCTGTTCTTTTCCTGTGCAGTTATTGTACACTAAGCCAGCGAGCACAGCCCAAGGATTTTGTTTTGTTTGTTTAAAACCTGCTTGCAGCCATGAGGTTTTGAAATTCACACTTCTTTTCAACTGCTGAAGCAACACTCTAGGATGACATATCACAAAAGCGAGGCCAACTGCTTTCCAGAAGGAGGTATATCATAAAATAAAATAAATGACAAAGAAAAATGGGCCACTGTAAAAGCAAAAGGAAAATAGTGCAAGGTGGTAACATAAGCAATCAAAAAAGCAAGCAAAAAAAATGTACAGGAGCTCACACCCCTCTTTCAGTCCACAAAAATACTCAAATAAGGGCAGCAGTATTCAGTGGAAACTACACAACAGCACCATCATCCAGCTGCTTTATTCTTCTCTTATAAAAATGGATCTAATATTAAACACTGCAGCTCCTTGTTAGAACATGAGGAACTAATGCTAGCCGCACACTATGAATCATAGTGAGTTTCTATCTGTATTTAAATTTTCTGGACTTTGAACAAACTGACCTAACAGCTAAAAATACCATCCAGTTCCCATTTCTAAAATCCCATTTGTGCCCATCCTAGCAGTTCATAGCCAGTGATGGTTCGCTGTGAAGGTACCAGCACCTTCTCTTTTCAAAAGAGATGTGATGCAAGCTCTTGCTGATTGGCACGGATAGGTATTCAAGCAGACAGTTTCTCTGAGCTATCAGTTCTTAACTTCTGTGTTGCCCAGACATGATGACAGGAATCTGAAAGTTAATTACCTTGCAATTTTCCTTCCTTAAAAATATTTTGTAAGACTGACTTCTGGCTCCTGCTACAAGACTGTGGGAACACTACTGCTGCCTGTGTTTGGTCCTGAATGGCACTGGCAGTAGTAAGCAGTGAAAGACATATCTTCTTACTGCCCATAGAGGTAAAGCAGGGGAAAGAAAAAAGGGTGGATTTTAACATCAAAATTACCACATATATTATGGCTTCTCTAAAAGATATAAAGTTCCACACTGGAAGTCCACTCTGACTTAACAAAAATATCATTCAAAGATAAACTGATAATTATGAATAAGTGGCTGCATCTAGTTTTGCATAGGTAGCTGTATAATACTATGCAGACAAGGCTGATTAGACTTGAAGATGTTTCTATGGGACATGTAGACCAACCCCTTACAATATGGAATTGAGGTTTTCTGTCATGCATAAAGCCAAATTCAAGCATCCATGTTCCATAAGTCAAGTTTGGAAAATTACAATGATTCTTACATAATCATGTAGCTACATAATTTAGAAACTTCACCAAATACTGCGCTAGTCTCACAACACATTTGGCAATGCTGTATAGTGGAAATAAAGCAACTCCATAAACCAGGGTTATCTTGGGTGTCCAGCATATGTATCTTCCTAAATCAGCTGCATTTGTTTAAAATAACTAGCAGGTCTGAATAAAGAGCGCACATTCCTTGAAAGTGAAACAAGTCTTTCAGAGGAGTGGTGTCTCTTTAGTCATGTGAAAGGTATAAACCCATTTAGCTGGCAATTTCATCTTGACAAGAAGCATGTACAATTATATGTTTACAATTCTTTGACCATGAGAACAAAAAAGCCCTACTAGCTCACTAAAAACCAATCCTGCTAGAGAAGACTTCTGCAAAAATCATGGTGGTAATAAAATTATGTAGTTTATAAATAGAACACTTTACCTGATAAATAAGAGACACAGGAATTTGTAACGAGTGAAAGAGCTGTAATGGCAAATTTGAAAAACCTATTTGTTAACTGATAGATTAAATTAACTATGTAAATAAAGCAGCAAGTTTTGTAAGTTTATTTTGCAAACAATACTACATTTTCTTTCCCATACAATATGCATTGTTTGTATCTCATGCTCATTTTCTTCTATTCTCAGACCAGAAGCAGCACTACAGCAAAGTAGCCAAATTGTGACCCACCATTGGTAATTCCTTTTCATTTTGAAAACCACGACCCTATCCCATCCTGGAGCAGAGGGTCATTGTGCTCCACAGAGGGGGTGACCCAATCTGGGACTACCCCCAAGAGTCAGGATATTATTACTGCCAAGAAGTCAATATCTCTTGGGTACACAGTAAAGATTATTCACACCTGACTAATGACCCCTCCTGGACCCCCCTGGAAGAGGTTGGGGGGCAGACAAGGAGTGTTACAGAAGCCAGCAGAGCTGGGACCTGCCTTGTATGTGACCCTGGGGGCAGACGCTGTGCAAGCCGAGGGACAGGCCCCATGGAGCTCCTTGGCTCAAGGGCAATCATGGTGGCCAGGTATTGCACACTTGAGGGATAGGCCCCATGGAGCTCCTTGGTTCAAGGGCATTCATAGTGGCTAGGACTGGGCATGGGTGAGGCATAGCTCAGGCCAGGGTTGAGCATACAGGGGGGTCAGGTTGAAGGTCTAGGGCCTGTGGGACTGATTGGGGCAGCGATGGCCAGCTGTGCCCCAGCACTGCATTCCTCAAAGTCTCCCTGGCTGCCACCTCCAGCCTCACATTGACTGATGTGCTAGTATGTAAAATGGAGGTCGTATTATTACTCCCCCAAAAACCTGATGGCAGCTACATCTTTGCCTGCTTTCTTAAGGAAATGGGACTTACGCAATCACACCGTCTGTTATTATGTCCGTTAGATGTACCCCTACAACAAATCCTGAGTCTGTTGGCCAATTTTAACCACATCTGACAGAAGGGCAGGGGTCTTAAAGATAAAAGCTCTTCCAAATGTCATGCAAATCTGCATGTGGGTTGTGGTGGGGAGACCACAGCAGTTACTCCAGCATGAGAAGAGATTGCTATGAGAGCTCAACAGCCGTGGGGTTTTTGGCAGGTCAACATGCAGCAGACCCCAGAGCCAGCCATGGCACCGTCTGCGTCCTGTCCACAGGAGCACTAGGGCACCAGGGAGGTCATAAGGACTCACGGGGGACATCTGTGGTTAGTAAGGTGCTGTAGGACATCAGACACACATCATAGGAAACCAGGCCCCATTAGTTCTGCCGCACAGCTTGTTGTTCCTTCCTTTAAATTAATCTACAGGAGAAAGATCCTTGTTAAAGGTCACAGCAACAGAGATGAAGTTTGCAAGAAAGCGTTGTCAAGAAGCTAATATTTTAATGCTTGATAGTTTCAAGTGCATCACACTGACGTTATAGCACAACAACATACTATTCTAATATAACTTCTGATGCTCACATAATCTGTAGATTACCATTCTGAGACTCTCATTAAAAAAAAAATCCTACTGCCTTATTATTATTACTATTATTTGGAATTTTTTATTGAACGAGACCTTTATAGGCCTCTCACTCACATGCAACAATGAATGAAAACTGAAGAGCATAAGTAGTTTTCCAGTGTTTTCTCTTGTGAAGATGAACAAGCATCTTAGGAAGCCATTAATCCTTAGCACTGAAGGGAGCAGTAAGAGAAATCTGGTGAGCATACTAGCACCAGTTTGCAGCCAGTTGACAATGCCACCTTCTAACTTTGAAAGCATCATAAAAATGTGTATTTCCTTGCCTTCCCCATCCTCACCAGCATCTTCTGCAGAGAACTACCCTAATCACCAGGAAAGCAGCACACCTTACGGTACCAACCACAGGAGGATGTGGTCTGTGCCCTTGGGAAAGCCCAGAATTACCAATTCTTGTCAGACTGGTTGAGGAGGAAGGGAAATGGAAAGTTTCCGATTTTGGATAGCAACCATGAGAATAGCATGCTGCTTCTTTTAACCATTTCCTAACTAGAATTAGGAATGTACAATTTACTTTCTGTAGAAGAAGAAATTGGAACCAGTATTACTTTGTTCAGTTCTGTTTAAGGAAAAAAATCTTGTGTCTTTGAATGGAAAAGAAGTCAAGCAGCAGGAGAGACAGGCTTTGCTCACAAATCCAATCCCCTTTATAGCTAGCATTCTGCCCAAAGGTCCTCTTTTTTTAAATTATTTCTAACATTGCCAGACTATTGGTACTTCTGTGGCTGCAGCAATCACTTTCTTACTGCCCTATCTCAGTTTCTCTGTTTTTTCTGCCCTACCTCACAGAACCACAAACCTTTACCAAACAGCACTCAATAAAACCTCTTTACCTGCATATGCTTGTGCATTAGAAAATAGCTCCTACTGTTTCAGTTATCTGGTCCATAAAAGATCCCTTTTCTTACCAGGTTACTAAAATTTACCTAAACTTATTAAAATTATTTACTCCTCTAAAGGCCTAATTAATGTTCAGACGCAGCAAAATGATAGCAGCATGCAATCTGATTAAAGACACCCAGCATGACATGGCCTATGAAAGTAATACAAAGAATTTCAACTCTAGACTGCAGAGCTAAAAGCAACACTAAACCACATAGTGCTACAATTCCTACAGTGACAGATTGTTTGCAGTTAAAAGAGATCAGTGGTCAGTGAAAACAGCAAATGTAAGACAATAAATATAGGTTGGGGGGCAGAAAAAAAGAAACTTATTAAGAAAAGACTGAAGAAGTTGCCAGATCTTCAACTAAGGTCAATTGGTATATCTTCAGTGAAGGTGATGAACTTATTTAACGTAACGGAGCTAAGAAAATGGCCCAAAACAATTATTAGAAATTAGGACGGTCATAAAAGAACAATGGGGGAAAATAAATAAATTAATGAAAACCAGTTTCACTTTGCATTATCTAGCAAAAGAAAAATACTTTAAATAACGTGCTTCTTGTTACTCAGATGAACAGAACATTCTAATATTCTAGTTATAAACCAAATAACCCCACTCCTCCAAGTGCTGCTGACAGTCTCTTCTCGTCATCTGCGCAGACTTCCAAGTTTCTTCAGACCCACAGCACTACTCCTGGAAAGCATAAAGTGGCTGGGCTATGGCACCCACTTTCTAAGGCGTGAGAAACAAAGAGCCAGTGCCTGGGAAGCATCCCTTCCTAAAGGGAGAACAGTCGGACAAAGAGAAGCAAAGCACATACAGGTTTTGCAGTTTGCAACAACACAGTGACTTGGCCAAGGTGTAACTGTAGGCTGTGCAAACATGTAATGCAAATGAGCATGAGCTGATTTCAAAGTGTTTCATAGATTAAGTATACTTCCATTCTGATAAATTAAAGTTTTTGGAAACCAGTTCTTGGCATTAACAAAACACTCTTACCCTCAAAACCAGGGCACCACTTGTGCACTGCATATTGGGAGCTCAGGAAGGTCAGCCTGGGCCAGGCACCATTCCAGCAACATAGCAAGAGAGATGGGAGAATCTCAGTACCTGGGAACAGTCCCTGCACTGTTTTATTTACTCGTATAGTCATAGTCTCAGGTTCTCAGTGATCTTCATGAATCCGTTGCTGTAGCTCCAGCTTTAGAGATGTTTTGGCCTTCTAGCCAAAGGCCTCAGCAAGTCATACCCAGCACCTACACGGGATGCTGGTCATGGTAAGATACGACTATAGTCAGTGTAGAGAGACAGGCGGTCTCCAGAGAGCAATTCAGCCCGCCCGCGATGTGAGTTGCCATTACAGAGTGCCTATCTCGCTCCACTGACTGGGGAGCGCCTTGGTTATCAGGCTTAACATTTAGGCACTTCAGGTTGGGGCCTACAGCTGGGTAGGACCAGGCTGTGTGTAAGTAAGTCTCTGAGTGTCTGTGCAAAGCAGGGTTCATAGCCATGCAGACTTTGTACTGAACTCTAAACCAAGCGACTCTGCACTTAGCTCACAAAAGAAATATACAGTCGTGCACAAAATAATAAACTTTGACCATATTTTCCAAGCCTCGGTTTCTACAGCGTTGTTTGGCAATAGGTCAGACATCCTCTAGCGTATCTGCAAGCTTCTTGCATCTCACCGCATCTCCTCAAAATCGAGGTGCCTTTCTTTGACGTTGTAGGGTCTCATAGTTAAATCCCCTTTTCTTCTGCTTCAAAAAATCACCTTTCTTTCCCATTCAAAACCTTTGAAGGCCTTCATAAATCTTCCGCTTTGTTCCCTCTGTGAGTCCCTCTGGAACCGCCATTCTCTTAATTTCTGTTCTTTCTTCCTGTTTGAGAACTTTCCGCTTTATCTGGTACAGCCATTAAAGTTAACGGCTTTTCATCATTCTGACAAGCATGTGGTATAGACCCAGTCAGCAAATGGTCTGTTCCATATTAGAAATACGACATTCATAATAACATTGTCCAAAATTCATAAGATGTGTAGAACATGCTGGCCACCCCATATGCCTGGGATCAAATAGAGTTTAAATGTTGTTTAAAAGGGATGCTTTAGGGTTTTTTCTAAGACAGAGTGCAGGACTGAGCCTACTTTAATCTCATAAACAGCAGGTGACCAGCCAGGTCAATTAACACAGATATTTAAGTAAGACTTTGGTAACAATGATTTTGAAATTTCACCCTTTTTTTCCCTACAAAAAAGGTAGTCAATGGTAATAATAAAACTGCAGAAACAAATGTAAGTGTGTGAAATCCCCACTGCCCTGTTGGACAGGGCAAACAAATACTAAAGACGTTTAAGTGACAATAGTTTTGTAGTGTTTAGTAATTATATGTGTAGACAGCAGTACATTCAACACTGGACGACAGTGAAGACACTTTTTAAATAAAAAGCCAAGAACTTTTACATCCTCTGAAACCTCTGTGGTAAAAATTGCTGAAGACAGAAAACAATTTTTGATCTAGGACATATATTTGGAGGTATGAATGGGTCATTTCCAACCACAGAAATCAAATATATACGGTTATTATAGCAATTTGCCTACATTATTTTGGAAATGCAGTGAATATTAACAGAAGTTGTCATAAGAAGAGATCCCATCTTCTGTCCATTAGAGTGATCTAGAAAAATAGCCGACTATGCCTGTATTGAATAAAACTGGAAGACCTCTTTTAACTATACCCCCCTCTTTTTCTGAACACTTCAATTTGCACAGTGGAAAAGCAGGCGTAGGTTTCACAGCATGACACCTGACACATGGCCCAGTACAGCTGTTGACACGGATAGAATAAAAACATACTACACAAGAAATTCAGGGCACAGCAACAGTACTTACAAAGATGCTCCTCCCACTTAGCAAACTTACTAGTGATGCTTCTCAACAGCCATAAAAATCCAAAAGTCAGATCAATCATTCTTAGGCTAGAGATGAGCAACAAGGTCTGTGCAACAATGTCTATTTTTTGAAGTCATACTGCTGAAGTCATAACAGGACTGAGTATTTTGGGATCAGTGAAGACCCTGTTTTACCAAGGCTTATGTTGAAAGAACACCTAATATTTTTCTGCCTTATTTTTCACACACTGTTTATCAAGTGTCAGCTCAGGTGCATTGATACCATTTGTGAGAAATGCATGGGAAATGTCTTTAATCTACAAAGTAATCAATGTCCAAACCCAATTATGGTTTTCCTTGATTGCATTAATTTATCAGCCATGAAATGCTCTCTTATTTCATAAGTTTCTAAGCTGCTTCAAAGACGTGTCCCCAGTGGTGGCTCCCCAGAACACAAGAAGCTTCCACAAGCAATGGGGTAGCAAGAGGGCAGTGCATGCAGTGACAGCATGATGCATCCTACGGAAAAGGTAATTGCTTTTATTCTTCTTAAGAAATCCCTGTAAATCGTTATTTTAAGACAAGCAGAGTAGATCCAGGCACAATGCTACACTTTGTTGCACTGGTTCCCAACTAATGAATGCCTGTAACACAGGTGAGGTGTGGAGCGGGCCGATAAATTCTGCGGAACTTGTGCCAGCTCTGGGCAGAGAGAGTTCAGCACAGACTCATATGAATCATCCAGCTGGGGCCAGAAATCATCCTGGCTGCAGCCGGTGGAAGTGGTGGGAAAGCAGGACTCCACCCGGCTGAAAAAGGGAGAGGAGGTAGCAGCAGCAGCCCCACAGACAAGAAGCACAAAGATGCTGAAAGCAACTAGGGGAGCAAGGATGCAGTGTGTGCGGTCTGGCAGGGCACAGCGCGAGGAGTGAGCATCAACGGGCGCCAGCTACAGAAAGGCTGGGAATGCATGCTTTGTGTGATACCCCGCTCACGGTGGGACAGAATCCTTACGGATCATTTCATTAACTTGCAGAAGGATGCAGCATATGCACCCGTCTTTCTTGGATATTTTTGGTGTTAAGGATTGCATGGATCTGGGAGACCTGACACCAAACTGCAGTTATTGGGCAGATAACCCAGCGAAGAGCTGCTGAAGTGGCACAGTGCAAAGGAACATTGCAGGCCCTTTTATTCTGTCAAATCGAGGGACTGTCACTGAATTAAACTGAGCTCAGTTTAATCTCAACAGAATAACTAGAATAGAACATACAGTATAGAAATAAATACAAATTTGTCATTTAACATAAGACAGTGGCAGGACACTAGAAGCAATCAGACAGGCAATAGCAATGGAGTTGGATGCTAGTCAGCAAGATGTCTAACCCAGGCCAATGGAGTACTCAAAAGAGATAGAGGTGTCCTGGTCCAAAGTACACATATTTCAGAATATATAAATATATATACCCAATGTATATACTTAAGATTGTATATATGTATAGTCTTAGTCCAGCCCTATCCCAGTATATATTTAACGTTTTTAACTGTGGCAGGGGGATCAGGATCATGAGTTGCCTTTAAATGCAGGCCTGTTACAACAGCATTGAGCTTTATTTACAGATCAGCTCGTACTTCTGCTGCCTACCTGTTCTGTAAGGAAACGGATGGCTTTACTTCCCAGACACCCACTTTAATGTTATTTTTAAGGAAAATTTAATGTTTTAAAAGACATTTTAATTTCAGAAAACAGACATTCACATTTTTAATTATAAAATCTGGCCTTCAGGCTCATTTGAGGAGTTGGTCCTTAATGACATAAGTTAGTACATTTTATGTCAATGTAACTTGGACGACTTTGGTGGTTCTATGTTGTCCAAAAACTAGAGTAGAGAAGAATCAGGCCACCAGTTTTTACAGAAGGGGAAAAATGGAAGAGGAATCTGAGATACCCCTGTATGAGGGCATACATGACCAAATCATTTAGAATATTTTTCCTTTAAGGTCTGTTTTATGTTTCAACTCGTTAATCAGTAAGAAATAATCTAGAAAGGAATTACAGCAGGTGCTTGGTTATGCTATAATTATTCTGCTTCACGTCAGACAGTTCTGAGATCTATTAAGGCAGAAAATAGTCCGAATTTTTTCTTTCCTGAAAAGCTGGCAGCTTTTTAACGAAGAGAGAGACTGGAGTAGCATATGTAGTCATTGCAATCTGTTCTGATCAGTGCTGGCTAGTTAAGGCTTTAGCTAATTTAATTTTGAAAGATGGTTTGAGTTAGAATCTGAAAACTCTTGTTTAGTAATACAAACAAGAACTGAAAACATATGTTACAACACTGAATGAAACAGCACTTGTACAGCTCATCTTAATGGAGGCTGTGGGTGTCACTGACAGCAGTTCATTTCACAGTAACAATTTTGACTCAAGGAAGACGATGCCTTTTTAAAGTATGAAATAACCTACTGGTAAACTCTGATGTTTGAAAAGGGACACTAAAAATGAGAAGTTTGAAGTAATAAGTGGTGGGCTTGAGTGGAAAACCTTCAAAAAAGGCTTTATTCTCTGTAAAACATCTTTTCCAAGGATTCAGTTTTGTTTCATTCGAAGAAATGTCAATGCAAATTTGACTAGCTACGTGAAATATTTTTCCCACCACCTTGAACTAACTGTCTCTCCTAAGACATCAACAGGACATGAAGTTCTGCCATTGCTTCTTGGCGTTTTCCTGAAGGGCTAAGCAGGACTGGTAGGACTTGTGCACGGGCAGCTTGGATAGCATGGCTACTCCATGGCGTAGTGTGGTTCGAGCCATCATAATACTAAGATGTGCTCATCACTTACATCATCATAGTACTGAATTATCTAAGTGTTGTCCAGTACGCTCCTTCCCCAGTAAAAATGAAATTTTGAAGAAATGCAATCAGGTGAGATGATGGCTTTGGTAGTACAACCAGCCTGAGAGAATCCCATCCCCGTCCACCTCCTCCACCTCTCCAGGGGAGAAGTAGATTGTGACTTCTGAAGCCGGCTTTGCACTGAAGCCAGGGTACCTTGTAACGGCATGGTAAACCCCACAAACTTTAGAACATGTATTGAATGGCATTCAGCATAAAAATTGTATCTTTTATGCTTTTACATGACTGGGTAAAGATAAGTATGTCTACAGCAAAATTTCAGGTTGGAGCCCATTCTATTTACTGTGATCAACTCATTTTATACTGTTAAAAATGTTACATATTAAAAAAATATGGTTGGCTCATCGTTTGAGAGTATTCAAACATATTTAATATTCCTGACATTTGGCTACCTGTTTGCGCTCAGAAAGCTCTTTCTTGAAAGTGAAAATATAGCACTATTTTCTCGGCAATGTTTAACTTTCTGCTTCTTAAATAGTAAAGCAATACTGCTATTTAGATTGCAAGAACAGCAAGAAGAACATTTGCTCTGTTTAAATCTTCCCTTTTTGAAAACACGGTTTATTTATTTATTTATAATATGTGGAAACACACTTGGGGAAAAAAAGTAAAAAAAATAATAAAAGTAACAAACCAGAGTTATGAACTGAAATTACCATAACGGTATGAAAAGGCAAATATTCAGAGGTTAAAAACATGCTATGTTGATAACAGGTAATTCAGGATGGAATTCACTTCTTCCAAAAACAGCAAGGTCGCATACAGTCTAATCACATTCATGCTACATGAAGTTTTATTTCTCTCAAAATCTTTGTCTTTTTAGTTGGTGTTGATCTAAGACGTTAGAAATTATTGCAATCTACAGCAACAAGGGAAAAAAAAATCAGTTGTTAAACATGTCTGACTCTTGGAGACAATTCAAATGGAAAAAAATCCAGGTCATTGGCCTTTTTAAATAGACCCCCGGCAATATTTACTCCTCCATAAATAGCACAGTCACATGAAATAAAACTGTGTTCAGTAAAGCCTGCAAAACAAAAGAACAATTTACAGACTGAAACGCAAACTGTGGCTCATGTGTTCGCTGGGTAGGATTAAGTGAGCTTGCTGCACGGTCTGTGCTTAGTGACTGTGGTGTCAGATCTGCTGGAAGGAGAGCAAGTCAGGTCACCGAAGGTGCTCCATCCTTCAGCAAAAGCAGGGAAACGCTGGGATCCTGCTCTAGACGGTGACCTGAGAGACAGCTTTTGCTATAATGTCACATTTCACTGCCTTTACCATCATGACTAAGAGCACACCTACATAAAGAAAAATCACGGGCATTTCTATGCTGCTTTAATTCGACCACTATGGCTCTATCGCTATAGGAAAGGCAGTACATTTCCCCAAGGTAGACAAGTCCTAACATGGAGGTACATAGTTCTGAAATCTCAGTAAGACCATTTATTTCATCTGCTGGCAAAAATAAATCTTTTTGGATGTTGCAGACAAAAAGACAAATGACTAAATTACTATAAACATTATTTACATCTCTCTAAAGCTCACATCAATCTCTTCTGTGTGCTTACCCACGCTTATCACTTTATCTCAAGTCTTACTTCTTTTTTTTTCCCTCAAAGAGCCAGCTCTGGGAATCATGTTATTACATAAGAACCACAGCTGCCTCAATTTAAGTCTCTTTTGCAGCGCTCAGAACAGTTGAGAAAAACTTGAAAACGTGAAACAACTGCACACAAAAGCTGTGTAACCTACATGACAAATTAATAATATCCACAAGTGCATGTGACTTGATTTCATTCATTAACCAGGGAGTGGAAGGATTGATTATAGTTAATCAATATTTAAGACTCTTCCTTACTAGTAGCACTCGTTCTGCTTTTGCAAAAATAAGTTTAAAAAATGCCCCTGAAAAGATATAGTTTGAAATTAAGCATTGTTTGAGAGGGCAGGTTTGCAGACGCCGGGTGCCAGCCCACTTGCTAGCGGGCCGCGGAGAGCTGGCCATTTGGCAGACTTGGCTCTTTGTTTCCAGTTGCTAAATCACAGCAGAGACAGATGAAAATTTAAACATATATTTCTGCTATTATTCTCCAAGCAGAATAGAATTACAAGGGAATAGAATTACAATTCGAGATGCAAAACCAATTCCTTACTGAAAGTATTCTACACTGTCAAAGTGCTTGGAAACCCTGGTACAGTGAACCCTTTCCACCTTGGATTTACAGAGAGATTTCCCCATCCTCTTTATTTCTCTTCGCTACAGCCTATATATCTGGTTTACATCTCTTGGCCAGGTTTTGTACTTTTCTGGCTGCCACAGTCATTAAGTTTCCAAGAGCAGCTGATTCTTAGCATGCAGTAATTCTTGTTAGCCTGCTGAGAAGCTGACAGAATAAACCTTTCTGTTTGTTTGTTTAATTCCCTTCACTGAGCATTAGGAATTATTTCTGAAAGAACTCAAGCTTCCAGGTGTTCGCTTTTACATGCAAACATTTCATAACAGAAATAGATCCCTTTTATTTTCTAAATGCTGCATTGAACAATCTTTACAGAAGACTGTAAAGCTGAGGATAGCGCTCGTTGGCATTTACAGAGGTCCGGTTTGCCACAGACAAAAGCATTTAGGAAGTGGTAGTGGGAAAGCTACAGTGTTTTTTGTTGGTGGTGGTGGTGGTTAGTTGTTGGGGGTTTATTTTTGCACTTCAGTAAATAACAGGCGCCAGTTGTTACACTTAAAAATACTATGAATCCACTCCTCTTGCTGAAGATCTTTCCCCATTTTATATATTAAATGCAAACAAATCTTCAGCACAGAGAACAGATTAATAAATACACATATCCTTATGTTCTGTCGATTTTTGCTAAGGAAATGTCATTATGGCAAAGATGCTAACTGGCTTTGAAAGCTTAGTTGTAAGCCTATATCCCTTATCGAGCCAGAAGGACTGCTGTTGAGTTCTCAGACAGCACTGTTTCCACCCAAAATGACAGTTCAAGACACAGGCAGAATTAAGGAGTTAAATTGGGATACATTTGCATTGGACTATCAGCTATGATAATCAGTGTACTTGTGCATGTGTGTGCCGGTGTGTACGAACTTCTTAAAATACATTTTTTATTTGTAACACAATCACACTGGATTGTCTGACAGATGATTTAATTAAAAGGTTTTTAAAATGACAACATGAATCACAGCTAGTTTTAACAATCCATTGCCTGCACATACCCATACACACAGTTTTGCCTGGAAAGACTGTAATGACGTATTCATAGGTATGCCGAAGGAAATCGAACTCGGGGCCCTTACAAAGGAGGTCTCGCCAACTAATCTCGGAGTTCAACCCCAGAATTTCAAATCCTGCTCTGGGAGGAAGGTGACAGATGGTCCCTGAGACAACTGATTCTATATTATTTAAGGATTTATCAAGCAGAAGACTTAGGAACACTTCTGCTAGATAGCGACTAGCCAGTGTGGACCACAGGACATGTAAACATACAGTTTAACCTGAAGTATGTGAATAGCTCACTTGGTTTTACTGGAACAGTCCAAGTGCTTAAACTTAATTCCATGCATGCTTGAAAGAGCACAGCCTGAGCCCAGAAAGTATTTTAAGTAAGTTAGCTGAAATACCCTGAAAAACCGATGGAGTTGTGCAGTAGTAAATATAAGCACGGCTGCAGCCAACAGGGCTTTTCCTTAAAGATTTTCATTTTGAGAAGGAAATACTTAAGTAAGTTTTCATAAACTTTCTCCACAAACCTTCCTGGCTGAGGGTTCTCCCACTTAGGGCATCCTCTTTATTAAAATATTCCTCCCACTGTCTCTGAGAAGAGCTAGATTTCTTGTAGCTTGGCTTTTAAGCATCTGTACAGAAGGATGGGAAAGCAAAGCTATAGTTAACTCCTCGTCTGCTGGCAACCAGACAACTCCCTGTAGCAAAAACTTGGCAGCAACCTGGTACTCAAAGCACCACGCTTCCAAGCCAAGTTGGTCAGGATTCTGAAAGTTGATGATACGTCACGTTCTCATTCACCTTTCCAAAGGTCTCGCTCCTGGGTACAAAGATGCTAAAATGCAGGAAATAAATCTCTATGAGTGAATGAAAAGAACCGCAAATGTGACTTTTAGTTAAATCTGTTCCAGAATGTTGCCTCTCCATTTTGAATAATGATCATGAATGATAATGAGCTTTCTTCCAAGTCAAGTTAGATACATGCATGAGGTTTTGCAGAATCAATGCATATTCAGGGCTCTGATTTAAGAGTGGGAATAGCTTGGCATAAAATTACTATTCACAACATTCTCTGCGGACACCTCAGACTTTTATGAATTGGATTTGGAGCCAGCAGCTTATAACCTGACATCATTGCTGTGTGCCTTTAAATACACTCTAAAAACCAGGGTGTTCAGAAGCTGACTCAGAGCAGCTCCAACAGCTGTGTAGGAAGCAGTATGTGCAGAAAGCGGGGAAGGGCAATCTTCAGCCTTCTCAAATGCAGCTATTTCAGATTGCCAGTCAGAGCTCTCACTTTCATTTTTTTCTCCGAATACCCCAGCCCCGCAGGCCTGTATGTTCCAAGGATTTCATACATCCGTGTAATTCCACTGACTTCAAATGTACATTAATTCAAACGTTACCATTTCAGTTTGGGCAACTGTAGCTGGTCTACAGAGCTGCTGCTGCTTCTTTTCTGAAACAGAAGAGTTGTATTAAAAAGACAAACGAAAACTCAACAGCTAAAAATACTTTTCATTTATTTGAGAGAATAAAACAGTTTCTTTCTGTTTGGCTGACTCAGATTTCAGCAATGCTTCTTTTATCAGTGATACGTGAAGATACGGTCTGAAAATATCTTCCAGTGCAATTGATATGAAAATCCCATCATTGCAAGACTACACCTATTATTTACTGAGGTCTTTGCGTCATGAATTTCAACTGCTAACAGATTTTTTACAACATGGTTTTAAACAGCATGGCAGCCATTCCAAAGCCTAGTAACCTTGAAGAAAATATTTTAAATCTCAGAAAAATATTTTTACGTTACTTACATAAGGCTTTTCATTAACAAATTCCAAAATATTTAATTGATGAAACTTTAAGGTAGACTCTTTTACACTAGGAACAGGCAGCAAGGCTTGAGTTGCCAATAAACAGTGTACGGGACACACTGAGCAGTGTCACTTTCTAAAAATGGGTGCAGAAGAAAATGACAGCTGTTGGAGAGTAGGCAGGAACAGCGGAACACACAGATACAGGGTCTGGGCCTTAGCGCTCCCTCAATAGGAGCTGTGGGCGTGAAGTGAAACACACATTAACCAGGTAAGGAATGCAAGGATTTCCTTTACTGCAATGAACATATGAGTTGGCAGTTAAAAGGGCAAGTGCCTACAGAATGGATGTTATAATACATTAAAAAAATAAGTAAGTCTACACGCGTACAAGAAAGATAACTGTAGTACACTTGTCCCCTATCATTTCCAGATATGCTGTATCCAGAATTGAACCTAAAATATACTGAAAAGAATTCTCTTAGAGTACTCTCTATTTCCAAACACTAAAGATTTATTTCACCAAAAGCAAAAAAGATGGAAGGTACACAAGTAATCCTACATTAAAAAGTTAGTAGAGACTGTGCTGGCAGAGGAAAGGAAAAAGGAAAGAATGACAGAAGGAAACACAGACAACCGTTTCTGTTGAACAGGCTTCCGCAGACTTAGTCTTCTTTTATGTTCGCATAAAGCTATAATCTACACTTGGGTTTTGGTTTATACATATAAACTCTAACTCATGAAAGTGTTTAACAAATACGTATGATTACCTCATTTATGTCCTACCCCAGCTACTGCAACTTGAGTGTGTATTTAAAATACTACAAATACTTATTTGCTGAATTGGTACCTAAAACTATGTAGGAAGAAGAAATGTGCTGATCTGCATAAAACTTACCTCTACGTGAATGACTACAGGCTAAGGAATCCCACGTTTGCAGTTCAAAAGGGCGGGGAGCTGTTCATATATGGAAATGGGACTGAGCAAAAGTCAGACTTTAACGCAGCAGTGTACTGCACGCACAATCGTGTTTTTCGTATGCTGCAGCAGTCACACTTCTCATTTCTCATAGCCTAACTTCAGCCTGAACCATATAAATTGTACAAAACAGAAGAATTAGTTACTCCGTAAATATTCACTCCTTGAAAGTTAAGCACGTGCTTGTTTCAGGCAATTTTGTGCCTTCAGCCTGCAAAATGAGACTGTGACTCAGTGTGAGAAAGTAAACACCATGGTAACACAAATCCACAAGAGCCAAATTCACCCGGAGATGTAAGGAAGGCCAAAGATGTTGAGGTGCCGGGAGGGTGGGAAAAAAGAAGTCAGAAGCACTTAGAACATGGCATAGAACGCCTTCGCGTGCTGTCGTGACTCCAAGTGCGCTCCACTCACGGTCAAACACCCTTGTAGCAGCTTCCCCCGTGAGGAGCATCTCCAGTTACCGCGTGCGGCTGCTAACGGCCTGTTGAAAGCACCAAGCGCGACTGTTGTCTTCCCAGCAGCTCTAGTACTGTCAGGCAAGCCCCTGCCCTGCCCCGCAGCCCTCACCCCGCGGGGGGCACCGGAGCCGGGATGCCCGGCTCGCTCGGCGCGCCCACGGCCCGGCCCCAAGGGCGGAGGCATACCTCGGGCTCCGCGGGAGGCCCCCAGCTGGGACAGCCGCCCTCTCCCCACACACCTTCTCTTCGCACCCCCCCGAACCCAAACCCGGGTGGGGCAGGGCGCCCGCGGCGGGAAGAGGGCCCCGGCCCGGGATCCCGGCCGCACCTCCTCCCCCCCGCCGGTCCCCCTGACGGCTCGTGTGTCCACAGAAGCGACAGCGAGCGGGCTCGGGCTCCACAAGAAGAAAAGGCCTTCGCCTCCTGCGACGGCCGCTGCGGCCAGAGGCGGCTCAGTAACGCGGCGCTGCGGCAACGGCGACGTCGCGCGCCCAACGTCCCCGCTCCGCCGCTTGCCGCCTCCGCCTCCCTCTCCCTCTCCCTCTCCCGCCCCCGCGACCGCCCCCCCTCGCCGGCGCGCATTGGCCGGCGCCCGCCCCACCCGCCATCTCCACCCCTTCCCCTTCCCTCGCGTTTTACGTCCGCCAGGAAAACCCCGCCCACCTCATCTCCCCTCCTCTCGGTTGGAGAAGCCTATTGTCAGTCATGCCGTCCCCGGTGCGCGTCCCAGCTCCCGCGTCCTCCCCAGACCCCTGCGCGGGGAGGGGGGGTGTTCCACGATCCTCTCTTTTCATTGGCTGCGCGGCGCCGTCAATCATCCAGCGCCGCCAGCTACGGCCGCTCCTCTCGCCCCTTCTTGCCCCTTTCGCGGTCACCCCCGCCCCGCCCCTTTCCCCTCCTTCCTCCCCTGAACTCTACTCACTCCGCCAAGTTGCGCGGCCGCTCGCCCGCCGGCTCCGGGGCTCTAGTGGTGCGGCTGCGGCGACACTTGTGGCGGCCCCCGGCGGAGCAGGAGGGGGCAGGATGACGGCGGGGGCGCGGGGAGCACCCGGCGGCGGTTGAAGGCGGAGAAGGGGCGTGTGGAAGCGAGCGACTGGGGAGCGGGGAGTGGAAGCTGCCTCCCCGGCGAGCTCGGCCCAGGGGCGAGTCCGGCCGATGACAGCGGGCTCGGCGCGGGCTGGCGCAGGCGAGCCCGGCTGAGGGTGACGCGGAGCGAACGAGGCGGGAGCGGGGCAGCGGCGCCGCCGAGCCCGGCCCGCGGCGGCTCGCGTCGCGCCTACCCTGAGAGAGCGGGAGCCCGGTCCCGTCCCCCGCCCCGCCGCGGGAAAGTTTGGCGCCCGCCCGCCCCGCCGGGCAAAGTTGGGGTTGGTTGCTTGTTTTTCCCTTTCCTCCTCCCCCCTTTCCGCTCCCCCGCCGGCCGCCGCTCTCCCCCGCCTCCCTGGCAGCCGGCTCCGCGCGGAGAGGAAACTGCGAGGGAAGCAGGAACTGAGGAGCGAGGCGGCAGTCCGGACCCAGGAGCCTCCCCAGCGCCCGGAAGCCAGCAGTCCCCGTCGGCACCGCCGCCGCCCCGCTCGCCGCTGGGACGCCAGCCCTCTCCTCCCCTCATCCCGTCGGTGTGGTGTGCGCGGGCGGGCGCGAGGGCAGGGAGGACTTGGTTTTGTTTTTTTTTTTTTTCCCCCTAAGCCCTTTTTTTGCCCGCCCGCTTCTCCCTCCGCTTTAATATATGCTTCTGGAGAGCGACGTCCCCCCGCGCCGCCTCACCGCCCAGCCATGTCGGCGGCCATCTCTGCCGCGGAGAAAGTGGATGGCTTCACACGGAAATCGGTGCGCAAGGCTCAGAGGCAGAAGCGCTCGCAGGGCTCCTCGCAGTTCCGCAGCCAGAGCAGCCAGGTGGAGCTCTCGCCGCTGCCCCAGCTCAAAGGTACCCGTGTGTCGTCCTTCCCCCCCGCTCCTCCTGCACGCCCCAGCCCTACGGCTACAGGTGCCGGTGCCCTCGGCTGCCCGGGGCTGCCTCTTCTGACGCCGCTTTGCCTGCCCCGCGCTGCCCTGTCGCCGCCTGTCCTGACTTGTCCCCTTCCCCCGCACCCTCTGCCCTTCAGCCGTGTCCTCCTCCGCTCCCGGTGCTTTCCAGGTAGGGACCCCGCAGGAGTAATTCTGTGCGCGGATGGGCTCGCTTCCTGTGCTCATGTAAACAAGTGTCGTACAGGTCGGTTCTCGTTTACTCCCCCGGGGACTGACTCCATTAACTCGCCATCCCTCTTCTGGGTAACTTAGGAGTAAGTGTTGGGAGGGCAGGTGTGCTTTTCCGAGGGCTTACTGCAGGAAACGTAGACGGTAAGTTGAGTTTAGGAGTGCAGGGAATTGAGCACTAAAACGTAGGAGTGAGTGGTAGCTCCTCCCACGGGGGGATTTTGCAAAGAGGAACTCTGTGCCTACCGGAGAGAGTTCGCGTTTGGCTTATTTGTTCCTTCCCATCCCTTTTGGACAGTGTTTGAATGTCGTTTTGCCTGTCTTATGTTAATGATCAGGAGTTGCCTCAGAGACCTTCTCCTGCATAGCGCTGTATGCGAACGCTCACAAGTGAATGAAAATTGTAGATGCTGCCATTGCTGACGTTAAAATAGATAGTGGAGGCTTTCTCCGTTGTACTGGAGCTAAAATCTGAAAAGGCTCACTTCGTTAGATTACAAAAATGAAACGAAAGCTAACTGCAACCTTCCACACCTTTGAACATCAAAATAAATTTCTGTATGTTTCCTCTTTTAAAAATTACAAAAATAGTTACTCGGCAGAGAATATGAACTTGTTTTTAAAGTATTTGACAGGGACCTGAAAAATAAAGGAGAGATACTACCTTAACATGTCCCAGCATATTAATTTTACTTCCACTAGTGTTAAAGTCTTAAGGTTTTTGAAGCTGCATCGTATGATGGTGGAAAAAATCTCTGATTTGCAGCAAATATCCAAAATTTGAATGAAATACAGCAAACTTAAAAATATTCCTAGATACTAAGTAATTTTTTTTCTGTGTGATTTTTATGGCTTTTACAGTCATGTCTCTAATATTTCAAGACTTTTTTTTTTCCTACTCTTGAGTGGCAGATGTAAACGAACCATAAAACTTGCTATTAGCAGAAATGTTATTAAATGCAAATAAGCTTGGGCAAGAGAGTAACAAGGGGAGGGCTGGGGTTTTTTGCATGTTTATTGCCGCGGCTTTGGATGTTACTTTTAACAGCAGCAGGGGTGTTCTTGCTGCTTGTTTTGTGCTTGCTTTTCTTTGTGAAGCTGAGTCCTGCCTTGGTACACTAGTTTGAGTTGAGGGATTTATAACCGGAATAATTTGTTTGAAATCAAGATTTAGTTTCTGCTACTCACATGCTGTTTAGACAGTATATTTTTCTCTGAGATCATTTTTATAAAACTACGCTTGAGACCTTGTAAAAGCATTTGGTAAATGTCGCACATAGGTGGCAGACTTCAGAAAGTTTGAGTCCTGATCCAGCGAACAGTTAAACATACATACTTTATGCAGGGAGTAATTCCAGCTTAAATCAGCAAAATGTCCAAGTTTATGTTCTTTGCTGAGCTGGGACTTTAATATTAAATTTTTAACTCTCTTTGATTAAGTCTTACAGTTTTGTGAGTGCACTTTTTACCTATAACAGAGAAATTTTGCATGGCATCAGCAGCTCAGATGTTCAGAAATTTGAGGCCATAAACTATCAGAAGAATTTCTTCAGTTATGCAGACTTTTATAGGAGTTTGAATTGCCTTAAATTCTTAAAGGAAAATCACATCTGTCTTTACGCTTATAATTTAAATTTAAAGACTTGCTCTCTAAACCTGCTTCAGAACATAAATTGTGGGCAAAATATACTTCTATGAGTTATAGTATCCCAACTAGCCAGTTAGCAGAAAGTCGGGCAGCACTCTTCTGCATGTTTTCTCCCTTGGGTTTGTGATGTTAGATTTGCCTTGAACGTAGCTATGGACATAGGATGATTTCTCTCCATCTGCTTGAGGTGCCCTCCTTCCCTGCCTCTCTTGAACCTCTCCTGCCCCCCAAACCAAAAAAGCTTCTAGAAAGAAAGTGTTTGCTCTCTTTATAAATGTATTGTTTTGTAAAACTTTCTTGTTCTAATCACATACGTCTTGGGAAGATGAAGCTTTGCTTTATTCTTTAAAGCCTATATGGAATTCGGTAATAGTTGCGATGCTGCCAATGTAGTATCATCTACAGAGTAGTAGCCAGCGTTCCCAGGGAGGGGCTGAAAAAGGAAAGTGCAGTCATTGTACTGATGCCTAAGGGTGCTCAGCATACACTTACGAAATTAGATTAAGACTTTTTGCTTTTCCAGATATCTTTAAATAAATGGTTAAATCTGAGGTGTTTGAAGCCCGTATTGGGAGAAAAGCAGCGTTTTGTAGATGAGAAAGCAGTTTGGTATTATGCTGCTGTAAAATATTTCATCTCGTTTATAGTTACTGTCTTGTTTCATCACTTTTAAGAAAAAAATATTCTAGAATAAGTATAAACAGTATTCTAAAACTCCCCAATAGGTTTGTCAGACTGGCCTAAAATACTTGCATCTATTTTACTGGAAGAAGAGATGTTCCAGAAGGAAAATAAAAATTACCCATCTTCTTTAAAAAGTACCTTCTTGGGTAGATGGTGTTGTGGGTTTTTTTCCTTTTATCTGGGGACTGTTGTTTGTTTGTCACTGAAATGGCCAGATCAGATTGTGTAACATGCTTTCATGGTTGTGTTGTTTGAAAGCCTGTAGCCAGATAATCTTAAAAGTACATATTTCTGGAGTTAATTGTACTGCTGCTGTGTATTACCAAAATTCCTTAATTTGGCTGCATATTGTATCACTGCTAGGAGAAGAAATACATGTGTAACTAGTAGGTAACAGTCCCAAATAATAGGTATTCTTCACTTCGGAGGTTTTCTTGGGGGAGTGAGATTGAGAGGAGGGGCAGGAAGATTGTGCGTTGTCATTAACATTCAGCTTATTTTTGTGTGTGATGATATCTATCATTTTTGGATAAAAGCGCAGCAAAACCTGACTAACGTCAGGATACATAAATCAGTAATGTGTTCTTAAGTTAGCAGGTTTCCTATGTGTTTGTTACTCAGGAGAGTGTCTATTTTACTGTTATTTAAAAGCTGAATAAGAAATACTGAAGACCCAGTGACTGTATTTAAAAGAAAAAGGAAAAACAAAAGCTTGTTAAACCTGTTAGAAGTTGAAGTTGCTTTTTTCCCCCGCATCTCCTTTTCGTTTTGTTACTTTATAGTTTACATAATACAAATCCTTTGAAAAATCTGCAGCCAAAATAACGTGCTGGTTAACAGCAGGATTTTATCACTTCATGGACAATTCTGAGAGTTTAAAAAAATCTGGCAAAGGAAGTGCTATTTTTAACGTTTTAAGAAGTGGTAATTTTGTCTTAATAGCAAGTTGTTTTAAAAAACTGCAGTAGCACATGCAGTTACCTTCATTTTTGAAAGAAGAGATACAAGTTGACCTTGGAACCTGATCTGACTCATTACAGTAAAAGTATGCATACTTGTTTCTGTCATTTTTGCTTGAAGGAGCGTGTACAAATACAGGTGGAAAATAGTAAATAGAAAACATACAACTCATTGCTTTTATTCAGCACAGTTAATATGGTCTGTCAGCTTGTAAAGCAATTACACCTTTTTTTCCTGTGTACCAAACATGTCAAGTGCAGCTGGAATGAATAAACATTTTCTGATGCCTTTATGTGATCTTCTCAATAGTGAGTATCCATTGGGGAAGATGCATGTCACTGCAGGTTTATTTCCTATATCATGCCCAGAGAACAAATACATGAAAAGAAATTCTTAGTATTCACTTCCAAATTAAACTGTCTCCCCACAGAGACAACTCTGGCCCTTACAGCAGAAGAACTGGAAAGTGGTCCAAGAATCTTTCAACCATAGGCTAGGGACGGTTCTAACAATCTCTGTGGGGCTGAGATGTACAGTGGTGAAGTATACCGGAATAAGACATTTTTAAGAAGACCTTCCAGTGTGTAGTTTCAACATTCAAATATGGGGTCTAAAATAGGTGTTAACAACAGTATTTTCTTTACTTAAACCCTTGAGAGAGAGCTTGGATTTGACTGAAAACCAGGTGCTGTGTTCAAGCTAAGCTTTTGTGGAAACGTTACAGGAAGGCCTAATAAGCTTGCTTATGGGCAAAATTTTAATGTTATTAAATCTATCGGGGTCAGTTCCGACCTTAAACTTCGAATGTTTTCAGTCATACAGTGTATGCTTCAGAGTGACAAAGGTAAGTGGAGTTACAGCTGAGAGGAATTCTCTTCTCGTATTAATATTAAGTTGCCTTTGCTCCCCAAAGGAAAATGTCCTTCAAAAATTTTAGAATGGTTTACTTTTACTACAGCCTTAATAAATATTTGTAAGTGAAATGACAGTTTTCTGTCTCAGTTTTGCACTTTTTTGTATCCCGGATGATTCATTGTTATTTCTTCTTCTGTAGTCTCCCATCCTATACCTTTTGTATTCAACATCCCTTGCAACTACAATCTTCTTGGGCGAGTTTTTCCTTAAGAGAGATAATCTTTATTTCAGATGAAGAATGAGGATGTTCTGTGAGGAATTTAGGTTTAACTCTTATGTATAATCTCAGCAGGGTGCACTATAAAGTAGTCAAAACTTTTGTTTAGTGAAGTTACAGTCTTGAGAAATAGAGAACCTATAATAGCTAAAGAAGCTTTAAGAATTTTTTTAATATTCTAATGTAGTTCCATGAAAAATGGACTGTTTAATTTTTTTCTATATTAAGGAACTGTTCCTAGTTTATGGAGTGGAACATTTAGTCTTTAATTCTTAACAAATTGACCTTTTTTTATCCTTAGACTTGAATATTTGGTCTTAGAATATACTTCCATCAAGAGCAACCCCTAAATATAGAGCCTATTGACAGTCTTCACATGAACTTTTCTATTTAAATCTTTCACATCTTCCATGTGCCAGCTTAGTATCAGATTTCTTTTTCCATATTAGTTGCTTTCTAGTCTAGTCAGATATTAGTTTTGCAGGTGCTGAATTTAATGTTAGTTGCTGTAGGAAATACAAGTGGAATTACTTATTGCTCCAGGCTATCTGATCAAAAGAAGATTATTTCAATCTACAGATTTTTTTTTTTTTTTTTTTTTTTTTTTTTTTTTAGTATCTATCTATCTTAAAATCATTCAGTGCTTTTGAAAAGCTGTCGTACCAACAGTTCTGGACAGATTAATACTCTGTTCAGGCATAGAAGGGATATGTGTTGTGTTCTTATAAAAAAAAAGACACTTCCCTTGGGAAGGGTATAAAATTCAGCTTCTATACCATTGTAGTCCTGACTCCTGTTTTAATCTAGCAGGATAAAATTATATTTATAGTCTCATAACAGTGTGTGGATTTTGAAGGTTGGAACCACAGCCTAACTAGATGAATAGGTAGTAAATAACATCTGTTGTATAAGACTCCCTTGGCGAGATGCTCTACTAGAAACTGGACTGGCAGTGACAGCTTCTTTTTAATGTCTGAATCATTGATTTTTATCAGAGAGTCACTGAACTAGTTTCTGTTAAGTTTTGCTGAGTTCATGGCCAATTAAGTTGTCTATTTCATAGTATACTTTTGACTTAAAGGCAGAGCTCATCATAGTTAAGGTCGTCTACAATTTTCCTTCACAAGACCTTATTCTCAGCTGCTTACAGCATTGCTAAACTGTTTGGACTGAAGTTTTCCATGCCAAGTATGGACAGTTTTATTTGGAACTGTTCCTCAGGCTAATTTGCTTAGTTTCGTCAAAAACAGTTCAAACTGCTTCTAAGGCTAGAGTAAAAATAAATTGTATATTGTCAATATTAAAAAAAAAATAAAAATTAACTGTCTTGAGGTTTAATGTTTGCTCTACTTTTGAGCTCAGCACATAGTTCTTAATGAAAATTGATCTAATTTGGTCCAAATTCTAAGACATGCTCAGTAGCTGTTGTAGCTCAGTAGCAAGACTGATGATTCGGTATCTACTATGCTATTCTGTACAGATACTTCAGTATCTACTGTGCTACTCTCAACTATTATGCTCAGTGAGGCTACTATGCATGGCTTTTCTTTGGTTTTCTTGTCTGTAGTAGTGCTAGGCATGGCAACTAAGTGTATGGAGAACTTGTAATGTATTCTACAAGCAGTAACCCAGAAGTGCTTTACAGGTGAGGGGACAGTATGGAAGTGGTGGGCTGATTAGAGAAGCTTAAGTGGGAAGAGAGGGCAGAAGCTAGCTCCTCACCAGTAGCTGCACTAAGTTCAGTATTTAGAGTCTCAATGTTCCTCTTGGCTGTGAAACTTTCTGGAAATGTTTCTTATCATACTCTCTTCTAGTTTCTTCATAGTTTTTCGTTGCAGCCGTGGTTTTTGAACTTCCCATGATCTTCCTGAAACTTCATGGGCTTAGGATTTTTTTGTTCTGTACATCAGGAATTGCTTGCAGATGAGTTGGTTCATCAAATTGAGAGTCTTTACTTGAGAATTGAAAATGAGGAGAACATAACTGCAGTGACCATGATTAGAACATTAAATTCACTTTTAATCAGTTCAGTAGTATTGCTTCTGGCTACTATACGTTTGGGGGGCATAGGAGTGAAGCTGAGAGAGACTGGCGAAATGTAGATGCAGGATACTAGGCCTTAGTATTTTAAGGATATGGAGGCTATGGGAAAAGACAGCAGTCTGATCAGAATTGTAGGTGACCTGTAGCCTGCTAAAGTAGTAGCATGTATTGCTGCTACGAATATGGTGAAAGGAAAAGGCTAGAGGGTTTTTTTTTAAAAAAAAAAAAAAAAAAAGATTGTGCTGTTGTGTTGCCTGGCTACCACTGGGAAAAGATTTCCATCTCGTTCCCTCTCTTTGCCATTGTTTCTCAGTATCTTACCAAATAAAGCTTTGGTGAAATTGGTAGTTTTTGTCAGCTTCATTGATATGATAGGGTCCAGAAGAGAAATACGAATTTTGCTGTGGAGCTGGGAGGTCAAGGAGCGAGTAACAACAAAAATGATATTTGCACATGTATGTTCAAGAATAGTGCTGCAAAAGGAGGATGTTATAATTCTAGTAAGTGATTTTTAAACACTTGAGAATTAAAGGCATTAAAGCTATTCCCTACCATAGCAGGAAAACTTTCAATATGTTATACAAGTTTACTTTTTCAAATTACTGATTAAAAGTTTACAACTGAGACCATCACACACTTGGAGAGTTGACAAGCTCTGGATAACAGCAGCACAGTGCGTTTTCTCAGAAGAACTGAAAGAAGAGGTGGGATGAGCAAGTTTAGAGGAGGACAGTGTAGCATGGGCCAGGAACGCTGATCTGAAGAAGAGCAGGAATAAAAAGTCACAGCAATTTGTCTGAATATGAAGGGGGAAACAGCTTTATTCCTGCTATTGCTGTATTTGAGAATTAGCAGTGGGCATCACTGCATAAACAAGTGAACTTTTAGAAGTGATTTAATAGGTTACTTTGTTTCTGTAGATAGTTGGTCCTTTAAAAACATAAACCCACAGCTTTTATTTTATTAATTTCTTCCCAAGTAAAATTTTATGGGGGGGGGGGGGAATGGGGTTGGGGAAAAAAAGTTCCAATTTAGTGTAACTGGGTAAAGCTTTTGAAAAGTGTATGATGTTTTTAATTAAAAATTCTGTGCTCACTTAAAATACGGCATATGTGTAAGACTGAAGTCCTGTTAAGCAGCATCAACTTTGGTTCCATGTGTATGTAACAAACAAGTGATGAGAACTGCATTTAGGTTTTGAATTATATATGTGAAATAAATTTGTGCATTTCAGCATGGTTGGATTCTGTAGGAAAACAATCGTTACTATTTTGAGATGAAAAATTAAGATGCATATGTCAGAACCCCCTAGAGAGTCATAGGCTGGGACCCACAGTACAGTCGGGAAGGACAAGGTTTGGTAATTTATATTTCTGTGTATTTTCCCTTAAGAGTAGGAAGCAGGAGCAAAGTAAACTCAGTACATCAAAATGGTGTAAATTGAGTTTAAAAATAGCTAAGAGAATTTTGCCAGATGGGAATATACTTAAGTGTAGGATCCCTCATTACTGAATGCTTGATGTTTACAGTTTTTGATAGAAAGAACGTAACTGTTAGAGTATGGCTAAAAATGATGAAAAAAGTAATTCCACCTTTTATTTATGAGGCAAAATGCTTAATTTAAGTGAACCGGGTAAAGAGATCCTGCAAGTGCTTAAATACTCATCTGCTCAGGATGATCTATTCCCATTGAGGTCAGTGTGAGTTAGGTCATTGAATGCAGCAGAACCAGGATTTCGCCTGTGTTTCCAGTCTAATTTAATCTTAGTTCTTCCTACTGTAACACTTATCACTATAAAGTATCTCATTATCTCATTTGTCTGAGAAAACTTTGAAAATTAAGAAACACTGGTTTAGCCAATTCTTAAAGTATGTATTTATCCAAGGAGTTAATCCAATACCTGTAACTTCCATTCAGATTTACACAGGGATTCAAGGGAAGAGGAGGTTTTTCCTTGGCTTTTGAAAAGCTAGATTGCATGTTTCCTCTGGCACAGATTTCCTGTTAAATTACTCCCCTATACATCCCCTTCACACATTTAAAATAGCTATAGTGCTAAATTAACTGCAAAATGGATTTCTGTACTTCTGTGAAGTAATGTTTAACAGCTACCCCTTGGTTTCAAATAAAAGGTATTTTTATATTGCACTCAGTGCTAATTTTGCCATGTGAGAATGACATGAGTATTTCTTCAGTTTCTGGGAGAATAGAAACAAACTTGATTTGTAATGTTGACTCGCATTTTCTAGTGTGATGTCAAACTGGAGCGACTTCATCTTACTAAAAATTTTATTCTTGGATAATGTGATGAAATGATTGGGGAAGAATAAAAGTCAATAGATTAAAAAAGAATAATATCCCACACCAGATCCACTTATGGCATACTTCATTATCAATGCTCACTAATTATAAAATACCATAATTTCAGTCAGACAGGAGTTTTGCAGTTGACTTATTAAAAAGAGAACTTACTCAAATTGTAAATACAGTTTCTGTCCTTTCAAGCTTAAAAGGTGCAAATCAATTTGTTTTGGTCTTCTGGTCAAGCAAAGTGTTTGTGTTCCTATGAATAGAGAGTGTTTTTAATACAGTACTGTATAATGGTTATTGAGCCTAAGTTTTTACTGAGTCTGTGTGGCACACAACTTTGTCACCTGCTTTTCAGCTGTCTTTATCCCCTGATAATGTACGTACAGAGTACTACAGCTGTTTGGGGGGGTAAAATAGGGAGCAGAGCTGTTCAGATTATTCTTCTTTTAATTCTTAGCGGGGTAGATGTGAAACAGTTCCTTGAGTCTACCTTGTCACAAAGTGAAGGGTTGTTTTACATCTTCAAAATTACACGTGAAAATCCAAAATTTTATTGAACGCTTACACTTCAATAAATAGTATTTCTTTAAGAGTAAATACTTGTCTTTGGGGAGAAGTATAATTAATAGTTCCTGTGTCAGGAACAAGCAGCATCATACCAATTGTCCCTTCTGATCTTTTTGATTCGACAGTCTCAGAAACTTGGTCTGTTGTCTCTTTCCCTTTCTGTAGAGTCTCTTGGGTCTTGCTGGTGATTAATTTTCCTGGCACATGAGTGAGTTACGAGGAGTAATAAGTTGCTGTGTGCCAGCCTCTCTGTGGGTGTTTTCAGCTTGTGGCTAATACAATGTAACCTGAATTAGACTTTAAAGAGCGGACCTGTTTATATACTCAGGACTTTACCTTGACTTTTATTTGTGCTCTTGTTAGGAGGACTTGGAAGCATGTATGTTTTACTGTAACAAAAACCTTTGTTGCATTTCAATATAACAGAAGCTATTTAGAAATTGTATTTTCTGTTTTGGGAAAGCAGTTTTAATTCTCAGGCCTTTGTATCAACTTTTGTAATTTTAAGTTAAAGGTTGCCATCTATTTCATATTCACATCTTCCGAGAAACAATTTCTCATTCCAGAAATCAATTGCTCTCCCCTCTTTCCCATTTTAATGACCTGGCTGTGCACGTTAATTCTGTGATAGGATTTATCACCCTTAAATTTAGCACTGTCTTCCTTAAAGAGGCAGGGTTCCTATTTTAAATTATTTCAAGATCACTATTGCCTAATAATCATGAGCTATTATACCTTCATCAAGCCAGTGAAACCATTATTTGGGCTAATGTCTTGCATGCAGGAGAGAATGCTAAACTCTTAGAGCCTCTGGTTATATTCAAGATAGGCCCATCCTGGCATATGATCAGTCATTGAAACTGCTTGATGGTTTTTAAATGAAGACAGCAAATACAGTAGCAGTGTATGCCAAAACCATAAATGAATGCACTGGGGAACATAATAGTTGGCTTACTGATGGAATAAAGCTTGTTTCAAATACAAGAGGAGTAGCATAATTGTTTTTTGAAAACATACTTTAGCTGTATAAGAAGTGAAACTTCTTTGCCTTTTATAATAAATATAGTAACACTCCGAACAAAACTTGCATATGGTTAACCATATGCAAATTGCTCAACTTCTCAGTACTTTCAAAGGCAGCATTGATTGAACTGTGTCAGGTCATAGGCAATACTTTTTTTCCTGGATTTTTTTTGTTGTTGTTGCATGTAGCTGAATTTCAGTTAGATTCTGAACTGATGGTGTGCTCTTGAGGAAACCTTTGTATTGTTCAAGTTTTACATATTTGTTAAGGATGACTTCAGGGTGTTTTATTTTTATGTTCCCGTTCCAGTGGTTGGTATGTTTGAGTTGTTTGTTTGTTTAAGGAATCAATGGTGCTTTAATTCTCCTTTTTGAGAAAGTGTGGTAGAAATGAGGTGAATTGTGGCAGACCTGGTTACTAGAGTCTTGCTATTTAACTTTTTGAGGACCAAGAGAATAATTTCTATTACTTTTTACATCTGACTGCATGTTGTCTTCAGTAATTAGACGGTAGGAAATAGGGCTATTAATATGAAAGCACTTCAGCAGGGTGCTTTCTTACTGTCTGAAGTGTCTTGGTTGACTCAAATCTTCATTACGATCAAGGGATTTAACATGGTAGTAGCTGGAGACTTAACTATATGAGATTATAAGAAAGCTTGAAAGATGGTAGAAACAAGCTAGGTAAGACACTTGCAGTTTACAGTCACTGAAAGGAGTCACGTCACAGAATTTGTGACAGATGTTGTTACATCAGCACAGGCTTTTCAGATTTTCTGGACTCATTTGTTAAGGTCAGCTGCTGGCCACGTGGAGTGGCAGATGAGACTATCTGAACAAACAATATCTGGTATTGGATGGAAGATAGCTTTCCAGGAGTACTTTTAGTAAATGACTAAAATTATCTATAGCCTAGACTTTGTAACTAACTACGTAAACCACAATGCTGTGTGTGAATAGAAGTCATTGTTGATTGTTACCCTCATCTAGTTTTACTTCTAATGTGATTTCTTTTTTCTTTTTTTTTCTTTTTGTTTTTTTTTTTTTCTTTTTCTTCCCTGGCATGTATCACAGAATTAATCTTAAATCCAGAATATTCTAATGAACAAAACTTGTGATTTCTTAGCTATTTCAAAGGAAAATGGAGATTTACTTGGATGGTGGTATGATTTTTAACAGATTGGTTGTTTTTGGCAGTTTTAATTTGACTTTACACAACTGGTTGGAGAAAGGTGTATATTAACTTGGATAAAACATGCTATAGGGACAGCTGGGTAAGTGGGGTGTCACAGTGTATTTTTGAAGTATTCATGTGGATCTCTTAGTGGAAGTCCTGCCTGATGACCATCTGCAGAATAGTTTACCTATAAGTGGAAGTACAGCAGAAGCTCAGCTCGCTATCTTGATTGTTTCTTTGCAGTCCTTTTGATTTCTGAAATGAAGAGGTTAAGTGTCAGTATGAGCACGCAGTCCGAGACAGGATCAACCAGTGTGCCTTCTGTACCTTTAATTCTGTGCTAAGTCTTTGTTTTGGTTATCTCCAATAAGTAGTATGAATTTCCTTGTACCATGTTGTTTGAGAATACCATTCTACTTTGTCTTCCAAACCTCCTTCTCTAGTGAACAAACCTACTACTGTATAGAGACCTGGTTAACTTTTAAGCTATATAGAATCATAGAATAATGTTGTTCTATCTGACTCCCTGATCTGACCTGGAAAGTCAGAGCTCTGTTTACTGAAAACACACAGAGGAACTTACTCAGCCCCTTCCAGAATTCTAGCAACAGCTGTAGACTTTGGGGTAACAGGTAATTTGAAAATACATGCTGTTGAACTCTGAACGGAGGGGGCAGGGAGAAAACCTATAACCCTAGTCTATTAAGAAATGGTACTTATTCCTTAGGGTGGCAAAGTTTTTCCATGTAGAAAACCTGAAAATACTGATGACAAGATTCCTTCGATACCTAAGGTGCTGCACGAGTGCTCGTCTGAGTAGCCCCACCAGTTTCAGTTGGGCTGTTGAGCTATCAAAAGCTGGAATTGTGGGAACAGTGTACAGAGTTGTGTACTTACAGGTGTACAGAGTTACTGGAGAATGTTACAGACTACCAGTATAGCCAAGTATACTGTGAGATTTTATACAGGGGCTACTTTTTTCTTTAAAAAGGAGCTTAAAGCAATTAAAAAAAAAAACCCAAACCAAAAAAACCCAAAAACCCAAAATGTATTATTCAAAAAAAAAGTAGCTAATTTAATTGAAAAATCCTACCTGCATGTAGGCATCTCATACCTCTATATTTGGATGATAAGTTTCCAGAGGAGACGGTGAACTAACTTAACAGCTCACTGCAGCTGAAAGGAGTTTCTGCTCCCATCACTAACCTTGTGCGAGAGCTGATACACATCAGGCCCCTCCAGAAGCCATTTAACCTCACTAATATGGCCATGTTATTGAGTTAAAGCAGCTCACAGAAGAGTCTGACAAGTTCCAGAGCCAGTGTTGAGGGATGGATGTGACTGGGAGCAGAGGAGGGAAAGGGAGGAATAAATGGCAAGGGGGTGGCGGGGAGAGAGACCTGTCTCCTTTTCATTGTCAGCCAACTATTTTGCTGCCTGTCAAGCTGCAGATATAGACTTCTGAGAACCCGGAAACATATTCTGTCTGTTCTCTGTTGTAACATCAGTTGCATCAAACCTCCATTTCTTAACAATGCTTTACCATGCCTATAACATAAACACTGACACCCAGATGCTATGAGAGATCACAACAATAATGCACACAAGAACTCCCCAGGACAAAAATAAATCTTAAATTTAGGTTAAACAGGACTCCCTATGCTTGATTTATGTAGACTAGGCCAGAGTTTACCAGACTAACTGTATCCCTGGAAAGAGCAGGCTGTAGAACAGTGTTGATAATTTACTCATGTGAAGAAACAAATAAAAAAGCAAACAAAACCAAACACTTGATGTCTCACAGTATATGTGCTCGTCTCTCCATGTCAGTGTTAGGGCTTCATTCTGCTCTAGCAGATCCCTCCACCATGGAATACAGCTGCATATAGCATAGTAAATGTAATCAGACAACAGAGACTAAATGCTAAACTTCACACTGTGGAATATGATGTAACTATGGCACGATCCTTGCCATGTATCAATCCTTGTCTGTATTTCAGTTTGTCAGGGAATTATGTAGAAGTGTAGGATAGATCACCAGGTTCAATTTACTGTAAGGAGGGATGCAGTACTTTATTCCATAATACCGTTGTCCTCGTAAGTGTTTGAAAGGCTGTATGTGAACTGCTTTAAGAGGCTGTCAGAGGAAGACTTCATGGTTGTTTCTCTGGCTTCTGCATCTTCCTGGGGTAACTGTTTCAGGAAAAAGTAGAAATATTTAATTAGAGATATTTAAAGAAAATTACTGGAAACTTGTTGCAAATGTTTGAGAGGGTTTATTTTGTATTGGCAGGGAGAGTATATTTTTTGAACTTCCAATTTGTGTAGTAGAGAGAGGAGGTTTTGTGGACTTAGATTCTAGTTTCTGCTGCTGAAGCAAGGATTATGTTAGATTCTCTGGCTTTGTACAGAAGGTCTTGGGTAAACAATTCTGTTGAGAAAGAAGAAGTATCTATCTTTTCCTTCCAGGAGAAATGCCTGTAAATATATGAGATAAATATACTGTGGGAAGATGTCATTGTAGTCCCCTGGCTAGTGATATGGTGGTGTTTGTCTCTCCAGTTACAGACTAGTGAGGTAGCTCTGTGATTGTGAACTGTCTTTCCCTATCTATATTTTGTTTGGGCTATCCCTGAAAAAATTCATCTTTTAACTCAATGTTCCATGCTTAGACTTGGATTGATGACCATATAAATTCGAAAGTATTTGATTTAGAGATACATCTGTACACTCATGCAGTTTTAATGTTTAATAACTTCCGTGTTTGGGAGGAACTTCCAAGTCAACTTATTTGTAACTTTTTATCCTTTGATATTGTGGCTACTGTCTGTAAGGATCAGGTTTTCGTAAGTAGTAGAAATAGTCTGTTGAGGATTTCAGTATTATGAAGTGCAAGGCTCAAATGAACTATTTTCATCAGTTACAAACACTTTCTTATCTATCGTGGAGATGACCAGAGGCAATGAATATCCTTAGAAAGACTCATGGTTAAAGTGGATCATAATTTAGAATCATAGAATAGTTTGGTTTGGAAGGGACCTCTAAAGGCCATCTAGTCCAACCCCCCTGCCGTGGGTAGGGACATCCTCAACTAGGTCAGGTTGCTCAGAGCCCCGTCTAACCTGACCTTGAATGTTTCCAGGGATGGGGCATCCACCACCTCTCTGGGCAACCTGTGCCAGTGCTTCACCACCATCAGAGTAAAAAATTTCTTCCTTATATCTAGTCTAAATCTACTTGCTTTTAGTTTAAAGCCATTCCCCCTTGTCCTGTCGCAACAGGCCCTGCTAAACAGTCTGTCCCCATCTTTCTTATAAGCCCCCTTTAAGTACTGATAGGCTGCAATAAGGTGTCCCCGAAGCCTTCTCTTCTCTAGGCTGAATAACCCCAACTCTCTCAGCCTTTCTTCATGGGAGAGGTGTTCCATCCCCCTGATCATTTTTGTGGCCCTCTTCTGGACCTGCTCCAACAGGTCCGTGTCTGTCTTGTGCTGAGGGCTCCAGAGCTGGACGCAGTGCTCCAGGTGGGGTCTCACCAGAGCAGAGCAGAGGGGCAGATTCACCTCCCTCGACCTGCCGGCCACGCTTCTTTTGATGCAGCCCGGGATACGATTGGCTTTCTGGGCTGCGAGTGCACATTGCTGGCTCATGTCCAGCTTTTCATCCCCCAGTCCCCCCAAGTCCTTCTCGGCAGGGCTGCTCTCAATCCCTTCATCCCCCAGCCTGTATTGATACCGGGGGTTGCCCCGACCCAGGTGCAGGGTCTTGCACTTGGCCTTGTTAAACCTCATGACGTTCACACAGGCCCACTTCTCGAGCTTGTCCAGGTCCCTCTGGATGGCATCCCATCCCTCAGGCGTGTCGACTGCACTGCTCAGCTTGGTGTCATCTGCAAACTTGCTGAGGGTGCACTCGATCCCACTGTCTGTGTCACTGTCAATTTACAGTATTTCTTTTGGTGTTGGATGGAAACTTTTGTCTTTAGGACTTCCTACCATCATATATGATTAAGAATCAGCTTTCTGTGGCTGCCTAAAATCTCATTACTACCTTCCCAAGGACCTCAGATCAACTTATAACCAACCTTTCAAAGAATGCAACAGTGGATTTAAAGAATTTCCTAAATACCACTTCTGTTGAGCAGCCTCAACAGATAGAAAATAAAGTTGAGGCAATTGCATTTTGATCACCTGGATCAGATGGCGTGTAGACCATTTTTGGAGGGGTGGTTTAATGTATGTGTCTTGACACTCTTCCAAGTAGGATTAAATGCCTTTGCTCCTTTTTTCCTGCTTTAGGCTTCCTCATGTTTTGTTTTCCTTCCCTCCTTTTTTTTTTTCCTAAAGTGTCTTTTCCAACAACATGCAGCAATTCAGGGACAGGCTGGTAATAGAATTCGGGCTTAATTTTAATCTCCCCCTTCGGCTTCAAAATACAGCCTGTCAACACGCTTATTTTATTGAAGCATCCACTGTCTACTTTGAACCTACATTATCTTCTTATGGTCCTTATGGTATTTAAGGTATTTGAAGAAAAGCAGTTATCTTGAACTTCAGATGTATGGTGTAAATCTTGGTAGATGTTCAATTAAAACTGATTTAAAAATCATGCCACAGGTTGTTAAACTACTAAAGCTAAAAGCTCTGATGTTGATGCAATTATGGTGGCACAGTTTATTTTAGTCATAGAACTGGAATAAACTATGGCAATGTGATTTTATCATGATGTAGAATTGTCTAGCTTCTGTTGTGCTGGGATAGTTAAAGATAGTTAAGGCTTCAAAAAGTTAAGGACACTATCCGACAAACAAATTTTCCCAAATCACTTGATGGTTCCCATGGTACCTCTCAAACATTCCCAGGACAAATGTGCTATATGTCAAGCGGGGACTGAGCACATGAGGACAGGTAGTGCTGATACAACAGAACGGGCTTTCTTGTTACCTTATCTATTACCACAGTTGCACATAATTTTCATCTCTTGCAGATGTCTTTATTTTATGATTACCCTTATAAGTATGGAAAATGGATGTACGCATAGAAGAAAATACTTCCTTTGGTTTTGCTTTGAATGATACGAGTAACAAAACACATTAATAGGCAGGTTTTTCATTTGAGAAAACATGTCTAATTGAGATCAGATTGCTAATGAAATGGACTGGTGATGCATGACAGGAGAGAGATGATCTCTGTTACTCTAATGTCTAACTAAAAGTGGCTAATGCAGGGATTTATTTGATATTCTAGGGAAGGTAATAAGTGATTTGATTATTTTGTCTGAATTCCTGTTACTTGCTTTTAACCTTAGGTCTTTAGGCTGTTTTAACCCTTTAGGGTTACCTAACCTCTAGGTAAATTTTGGTTAATGATACTTCAATTTTATTGAACATCAACTAAATATACTGTATTAGCTGTGCCCCACTGCTGGGCTTTTGTAACTTGGAGTATAGTTAAGTTTGTAGTGAGGAAAAATAAGAGTAGGTTTGACTCCTCTTTGAGTCTGGCTATCAGCTTGGGGCTAGTGTCAAAAAAAGCTGTCCTCCCTGTGTCGGTTCCTTAAATTAGGCTTTTTGGATTTTATCCTCAGCATGTCACTGTTATTGCTTTGTTGCTATGATACAATACTTACTCATGCAATCTGCTGTAGAATATTAGAAGGTCTGAGCTGAAATGTTATGTAACTTACAAATGTTTTTACAGCTGACGTTCATTGTTTTCCAGAGTAACAATTCATGTCTTTGTAGTTATCTGAGCAAAATAAGCATCTTGCAAGATTTTTATTCAAAAGAAAAATGGTTAAAATTGCATAATTAACATTCAAAAGTATGAATTGTTCTTTATGAGGGAGTAGTAATTGCTAGCTTTTTCAAAAGCTCACTGAAGTTGTTATCCTCAGTTAATAGGATCATAACTGTCAGATGGGGAAAGGGAATACAATACAATATTCTGGTGTCTGAACTTTCAGGGCAGAGCGAGCAGTTGGGTTTACGGTGGAGGTGTTTCAGTCCATTTTAGCAATTACTTTTTACTTATGGAAATGAAAGAATTCTATCAGATAACTACTGAATATTAAAACTACTGTTGACTGTTGTTGTTCCAGCCACTAAATGGAAGGTGTTTTGGTAAGAAACTTGAGGAACTGGCATTATCAAAGAGTGTTTTGAGTTATTAAAGTTAAAAACTTAAAATGAAGTTTGTTTAATTAGAATAATCATAAAACAATAAAGAGAAGCATGAGATCTTTTTGTGATTTGTTCAAATTTTAAAGTGAGAGTTAAGATTTTCAATACTCAGTGTTACAAGGCAGTTGCCTTTTTCTTGTCTTGATAATTTTCTTATGAAACAGCAGTGCTAATATCAATACTGCAGTGAATGAATGAAGCTAGGGGATTAGTAGTCTGGCTATGGACAGGTCTTGAAAATTCTTCAGGGGGAGAGCATTCCTTATTTGCAGATAAAATTGGAAATCAAAATTTTTCATCAGAACAAGTGAAATCCCAACTGATGATAGATGAGGTGATGCTATGTTGCTGGAGTGGCTTAGAAACCCAACAAACAACTAAAAACAAGAACGAAAGGCACATTAAACCAATTTTTCAGTTAAAGCCATGGCTGCTTTTGTTGTGATCGTGCAACTTTGGAACAGTTAGAATATTTTAAGGATGTATTAAATTTTTGAAGTGTACCGTACTTAGTAATCCATTTTTTTTAGAGCTAATGTGAAATACTAATGGAGGAATTTTGCTTATCAGCTTATAGAGAAACTGTACTCTAAAATGAAAATGCCAAGTCATAGCCAAAACGTTGTCTTAATAGGCCAAAAAAGCTGGAAAACCTTACATAGCTAAGATTGTAATAAATTATTTAGACTAAAGCATGAGAATTCAGGATTAATCCTTTTGAAATATTGGAGTTGATTCTTAAGAGAAACATTCATCACATGATGTCAAAAGTATGTGAAATATTTTGCATTTGGGCAAAAAGACAAGGTTCCTTCAAAGCAGATTTTACAGCTTTTAAGCAGGTTACATAATAAAGGATTAGGGAACAGAATGAGACAAATCGGATGAATGAAAGGTTAGTATGATGCACTGCTTCTGTATATGACTTTCGGTGAGGGAGAGTTGGTACTTATTAATGTCTCTGTATTTCAAATAAAGTTCATTCAGGAACTCGTTTTCCGTAAATGTATTTACTTGCTGTAAGTTTATCCGTTATTTCTTGTATGAAACAAAAGTTGTGAATGGCAGGTCTTTCATTCTAACATACTTACAGATATTTTCACTTTTGACAATATTGCTTATTAATTTGCTGACTATAGAGTGTGCTATTCCCCATAATAAAAAAACTGATAGCTATGCAAATTTTAGTCAACAAAACAGATTTAGAAATCCTGAGTTTGCTTCTACAGACTTAAGCATTGGTTGGCTTTTTTTTTTCTTTTACAGATGCCACCTTCAATGAACAGCAAGATCTTTTTTGTCAGAAGTTGCAACAGTGTTGTGTACTCTTTGACTTCATGGACTCTGTTTCAGACCTGAAAAGCAAAGAAATTAAGAGAGCAACACTGAATGAACTGGTTGAATATGTTTCAACAAATCGTGGCGTGATTGTTGAATCAGCTTATGCTGACATTGTGAAAATGGTAAGTACAATGCTCTCATTATATTTTGAATTTTAATAAAATATCTTAAATTAATCAGTTTATGACTAATGGCATCTAACTCAGAATTGCTGTTGGCTATCCTGCTTACACAATATAATATAATTTGTTAATGATAACTTGGCTTACAAGATTGTTTAGAAAGGCTTGTAAAAACAAACAAACAACTTGTAAGTTTTAATTATTAGCTGAAATATGATGCATTCAGGTTAATTAAAATGAAAGAACTGGTATATTGCAGATGCTTGCCGTCTGGCTAAGCTTTGAAGTTGTTCTCATTCAGAAAATGGTAATATTTTGGTGCTGCCTGTCTTTATTTAAGAATGGCAGTGGAGTGACAGGCTCAAGTTTTCTGGTAAAGATTCTTGCGGGTACTAATGTCAACAGAAAGGTTTATCAGTGTAAGAAAGCAACTCTACTTTGTAAATACTTTATATGGCTGTTTGTTACTGTTTTGGCCTTGGAGAGCTGTGCTAGAGTAGTCTAAGTGGTTTGCTTGAGTTGTAAACCACAGGATGACTTGTACTGTGCAATTTCTACAAATGGCTTGTTGAATAAGCAACAAAATATTTGTGGTTGTTATCTGCTGACTTTCCCAGGTTTTTTATATGCACTTTCAAATGCTACGTAAGTGATGTTTTAGATATGCCTATACTCCGTGTACAGGGAACGCAACTGAAGGACATTTGACAGTAATCTGAAATATTTTAAAATTGTTTTTTCTAGAAATTTGAAATGTAAAAAGAATGTGTTTAGCGCCCATGCATTTAGGCTAATGGTTCTCTAAACTTTGGTTAAGTTTACATAGGCACAATGCTGACTTTAAAAGTAGCTATCAGGAATGTAAGCAGACCAGTTCAAACATATGGCCTATGACTTTTGTAGTTTTCTATACAGTGCAAGATATTTTTTTCTTACGGTTTTGTTTGTTTTCTGTTTGTTGGTTTTTGTTTTTTTCTTTTTCTGTGAGCAGCTGATATGGAAGATCAGATCTTTAATATAAATAAGCGTAGAAATTTTGCCATTATACTGAAGGGCTGGGATTATTGAAACCCTTTTAACCATTTTGGCTGTTTCACCACATGCCAATTAAGTTTTACAAAAGATCTAGGACCCTGGGGTTTTTTGTATAGTTTTGTTTAAAGGGCCTGTGTTTCTGTCCTAAATGTTTTTCACACAAGAAAATAAAGGACAGAGTATGTCCACCTCTTCTTTGGCCTTTTTTCTTTTTTTTTTTTTTTTTTTTTGCTTCTGGTAGCAGCAAGCCGGAATCCTTGCAGTATTTTCTTACTGTGTGTACCCTCTATAGCCTCTTGTTAGAAGAAAGAGTATACTAACTAGCCTATCATACTTGTTGAAGGGAGATTTTCTTTTATATTGGAGTTGTTTTCTTTTCTTGGAGATAAGGTGGTGTTGAGCTGTTCTTTTGAGGTTATTGTTGTTGTGCAAATGATTAGGCTCTGTGGATGCTTGTTTTTCCTTCCATAACAAATTTCCATCTCCTTTTCTCCCCTAAAATGACAGAAAGTGAAGAAGGCCTTAAATGCTCAGTGAGAGCTTTTTCAGAGCTTGAGACAAAAGATCCCTCCAAGCCTGAATAGTATTTCTAGTCTCCCTGGCAACTGGCAGCAGAAGAGGTCTTTGCTGTGAATTAGGACGAAGTACCAGCTTTCAGAAAGAACTCTGGATGGGTCTCTCCCTCCAAACAACACATGTGTCAGGCTTGAGGCCTTTCTTTATAGCAAAACTTCTATGAGATTTAAAAGAGCTTTTTTTAAAAAAATTTTTTACTGTTCAGTGTTACTACAATAAAAGAAAAAGCATTTGAGTTTTTTGCAGAGTTTGAAGGATAGTAGTTTTGGGACAAAAAAGTAGAAATCAGCCTTAATGAAAGCCAACTATCATCTGACTTGTAGTAAAGGACGAACAGACTACAAAAAAATCCCTGAAAAAAGCCAGAGTGGCATCAGTGGCAGAAGCGGAGCCAATTTCTTTCCAAAGCCCCTTGTCTCTCCCTAGGCCTGGGACACCTTTCCTCCAGCTTGCAGAGGAAGCAGCCCAGTTTCCTTGGAGTCGCCCAAGTCTTGGGGAGGCAAAGTCAACAATCCCTTACAGATATCAAGAGGAAAAAAAATGTTGTTCCTGACCAGTGCATAGGCAAGGTCTGTGCAGGTGAGGAGGTCTCCTAGTGTTCCTTCCTTTCACATGGTCTCTGTTACCATGATAGCTGCTGGGCCAGTACCACACAATAATGGCTCGTGTAGTTGTCCCTGCTCTGCTTGGATCCTGAGGTAGGGAGCACTGGTTGAAATGCTACCAATGTCTTTTCAAGCCACCAAGGATGGAACAAGATCATTTTAAAAAAAAAAAAAAAATCTTTGTTTAGGCAGATGCGCAGGACACATGCTGTAGGTTATCTTTTTGGTGCCCCAGGCAACCTGATTTTCCTATAATATCTTTGCCAAAGCCTTTGAATTGAGAACTGAGGAAGAGTTTTGCTTACAAATAGTTTTGAAGGGGTAGCACAGTGGTCCGTGCACCTCCTTTCTAGGTCATCTAAAACTAGTGTCTTCTCTGTTTGGAAGTTCCCAGTTGAAAGTACTCTGAAGCAAACAGCAAATTAGGGTTTGACATTGTTAATATTTTAAGTTTTAAAACTTCCTGGGAAGTGAGAAAGCTCTAGCCTTAATCAGGTTTGGGAGCATAAAAGAAACGTCCCTCCAGTACACATTACTCCTCCATCTCCTTGTGCCTGCCAACCTCCCCTCATTCCCCACCAGCATATAAAAATCCAGTGTAAATGAGATTGTCCTAGCAGCTTGCACAAGCTGTGAATTCAGAATTTAAAAAAATATCAGGTATCCCTATCTGCACGTTCAGAAATTGGAATGGAATCTAGTATCTCTCCAAATGCTTAGCTCCTTGGGAAGTGTACAGACAATAAGGGACTTTTTTTCTTTTTTTTTCTTTTTTATTTTAATAAAATATAATTACTGTATCTTAAGACGTTAACTGGCACATTTTCAGATGTCACTTTCACAAAACTTTGAGACTTAATTTAGAAAGCTAATGCTGGGTTTCTCTGGAAACCTGTCCAGCTATAAAAGCCTTTTATGATTTGTATTTCTCAAATCACGGTTTTGGGATAAGACCCCGCTTATGAAGGAAAAGGGATGTTTTAAATAATATGAGAGGATATAGAGAAGAATTCGCCCATAGAAAAACAGTGAGGGTTTTAACCCGAACCACACTTTTGATCAATACTATTAGCAAGACATTAGAAAGAAGCAAATGAGACAGGAAGCAAAAATATTTCAAACATAAGTAAATGAAGCAGTTCTTTAGGGAGACAGGCTAGCACATAAAAATGGTACACAGTTTATTGAGTTTCGTATGTTCTCAGGAGACCGATAATGCTAGTAGAAGTACTGAATACTTTGAAAATCATAAAATTAGTTTACTAAAGATCTGGCTGAGAGCCTTGCTATTTGTTTCTGCTACAGAAGTATGTTCAGTAGGTAGCACCTTTGTTTTGGACTTGAAACTTTTGCATGCTGTACTCTGAGGTTCTGTGCTAAAGGGTTGACTGGTTCAGTTCAGAAAGATGCATCTAGAAATAAAAGGATGCATTTTCAAGAGATGTTACCAGAAGACTTGTAAGCAGAGGTGGGGAAGTCTCTGTAAGGGACTGATTTGTATGTTGGATGTTTTTGTTGAATACCTAATAAGAGTAGGCAATATCAAATGACAGAACCAGGATTGTAGTCTTGGTTTTCGGGCTTGACTAAAATTCACATTCTCTGGCTCCTATTTCCCCTTGTCTCTCCCCAGCCAGTTTCTCTTGTGCTCCAGAATCCCAAGTCCCTTGTGTTTACAACATTAAAGGACAACTGTACTGTCTTGGTTTTTTTTTTTTTTTTTCCCCTGCTGTGCAGTAAACTAAGAGACTGCTATAGTGCCCATCCATACAGAACATCATTGCCCTTCTACTCTAGAGCAGCAGCATCCGCAGCTTTACCGTGTACCAACAGGAGACAGTGACAGGACATAGAATGAAGCGCATGGGAGGAAATGAAAAGTCAGTTTATGCAATAGCCTTATCTCTTGTTTAATGAGGCAGCTGATTCTTCTATGCAGAGCCAGCTGGGTGACTTCAGGATCTTTTAAAGTCCTCTTGCGAGATTCTACAAACACCTTGGAGACTCCATGGAAGCTGTGCAGTAGCATTTGCTGCAAACTGTCAAACATTTTCTTTTGTGTTTAGTAGGCTTGAGTGGTTAGCAGTTGTTTGAAACAGTTTTGATTGAAAAGACTAAAGAGTTTGAAAGATGATTGGAAAAGTTGGGCTAAACGCGTTCCTGAAAAAACAGTAGAAAGTGCAGAAACAAAATTAATTTCATGTTATCTTTTGATCACATTAGAGATTTAAAATCCAGTGTGTTACATCTGGCAGAAAAGATGACGTTCATTTTTCTTTTGACAGCTGAAAGATTGGTCTTCTATCCAGACTTCTATACACTTCAAAAAAAATCCCTGAAGAAATCTTTTTAAACTTGCCCTTTTGAAATTGATTTGATATAACTATATCATACTTAAAGTAACTTGGTAGCTATTTTTCTTAGTTTTTTTCAAAGTTACTCTGTGTTAAATCAAAAAGTTAAATTGTTATGTATTTCTGACTTCCCAAAACCTTGAAACATCTTCAAATTAGGAGGTGAAAAATTGTAAACAGTTATTCAGTTCTCACTTGAAAGTGAGAGATATTTTGAAATTAAGTGAAGAACTCTAAAATTAGATATATTTTTGGGATTGTCTGCCTTACACATGAAGAGAGCTCTGTTTAAATCATAATTGGTTAGCCATACTGTATTTGTTGTCTTACATAAAACCTCAGCTCTCAGTGTCACATAGTTAAAAATTGGTCTTTGTAAGGGGAAACCTAAATTTTCTCTTAACTTTCATGGTTTCAGGGAAAAATTTTAAATATGACCATGTCTAGCTACAGACTTGTAAAACAGTTGAGACAAAAGTTACTTTCTTATTATTTTCATTGGCCTGTTTCAGACTTTTGGCATTTGGATTTAGCGGTTTTGAAAAAAATAAAGAATAAAAGTTATTTATTATATTACTTTTTTTTGAAGATGGTTTTGTTTCATGTAATTTTAGGATAAAAGCAGTACCTTGTGGAGTGTGATCTGTGGAAACATAAAAAGTGATACAATTAAACAATTTTTTCTTTTTGTCTTGCAGATTAGTTCTAATATTTTTAGAACACTTCCACCTAGCGATAACCCAGATTTTGATCCAGAAGAAGATGAACCAACTCTTGAAGCCTCATGGCCCCACATACAGGTATGTGATTCCTTTATTTTCAAGCCTTCTTGTAAGGCAAGAACTGAGAATCATAGAATCATAGAATCATTGAGGTTGGAAAAGACCTCTAAGATCATCGAGTCCAACCGTCAACCCAACACCACCATGCCCACTAAACCATGTCCCTAAGCGCCTCATCTACACGTCTTTTAAATACCTCCAGGGATGGGGACTCCACCACTTCCCTGGGCAGCCTGTTCCAATGTTTAACCACTCTTTCAGTAAAGAAATTTTTCCTTGCATCCAATCTAAACCTCCCCTGCCGCAACTTGAGGCCATTTCCTCTCGTCCTATCACTTGTTACTTCAGAGAAAAGACCAACACCCACCTTGCTACAACCTCCTTTCAGGTAGTTGTAGAGAGCGATGAGGTCTCCCCTCAGCCTCCTTTTCTCCAGGCGAAACAACCCCAGTTCCCTCAGCCGCTCCTCATAAGACTTGTTCTCCAGACCCCTCACCAGCCTCGTTGCCCTTCTCTGGACACGCTCCAGCACCTCAACGTCCTTCTTGTAGTGAGGGGCCCAAAACTGAACACAGTATTCGAGGTGTGGCCTCACCAGGGCCGAGTACAGGGGCACGATCACTTCCCTACTCCTGCTGGCCACACTACTTCTGATACAGGCCAGGATGCCATTGGCCTTCTTGGCCGCCTGGGCACACTACCGGCTCATGTTCAGCCGGCTGTCAACCAGCACCCCCAGGTCCTTCTCTGCTGGGCAGCTTTCCAGCCACTCTTCCCCAAGCCTGTAGCGCTGCATGGGGTTGTTGTGGCCAAAGTGCAGGACCCGGCACTTGTCCTTGTTGAACCTCATACAGTTGACCTGGGCCCATCGATCCAGCCTGTCCAGGTCCCTCTGCAGAGCCTTCCTACCCTCGAGCGGATCAACACTCCCGAATGGATACTTGAGTCATTTTGTGCCTTTGGTAAGAACGTCAAAATTGCTTTAATAATACAATTGAGTTTCTATACTTGGGAGGGGAAAAAAGTGATGCTTTTCTTAACGTGTAAATATGGCAGAATGTAAGTCTTCCAAATCGCTTAAATACCTTTCTTTTTTTTTTTTTTTTTAAATGGAGTGATTGCACTGTTAAAGTGTGGTATATGTATGTCTTAATTACCTAAAATATCTATATATTTTTATGTTCTTTACTTAAGAGGTTTGTTTTCTGCACTTGAGCAACTTTTTTCTGTGATTTCAATAAAATATAAGTGGATGTTGACAGTTCGGTTTCTTGTGACAGTAACAAAAAATGGAGTAATAGCCTTTATTTGTCTCTTGAGCAAGAAATGGATATCTCCTCATTCTTCTCACCCTTTTCCCTCCCTTCATGCAAAAACTTTACAATATAGGCGTTGTTGTTTGGTAACAGTTGGTTAGTTATTCTATTGTTGCACTCCTGTGCCAATCTCGTGATTTTTATAGCATTGCTGTATCAATCACGTGATTGACTTGCAATACTGCTGGATTTTTTTTTTCCCCCGTTAACTGTTAAAAGTTGAACAAACCTAAATCACTTGTAATCACCCAAGTTCATATCTCAGGTAGTTCGTTGCTGAATTTATAGAGGTAGTATCTGTTAAATGTTTTGTAGCAACTCCTAGTAGTGGGTAGAAGATTAATAGCTACGATACATCTGCATACCATTCTCTCCCCTCTCAAGAGAGTTAAAATGCTACTCTGTCCCTATCATATTACAGTTCTAATGTATCAACAAATGCTTTATTTAAAAACTGGACTTCTAATATTGGCTATAAAAAGTACATGTTCAGGATAGTATTTGAGACTTAAACCAAGTAAGAAACAAGTTATCACAAAAAACTCTGCAGGTTAAAGGCTGTGTTAATTATCTTATACATGGCTGATTCTAATTCATAGGAGAAATGGCTATAACTGCACTAGATGAGAGGCTTGATTTTGTAGGGGTGGGAGTGTGCAAGGGCCGTGCAAATGTCTCATAGTCAGTAGCGGCATCATCTGACTTCAGAATGCCCGTGTTTCAGGAGTAAAATTTGTAAATGTTAGGTCATAAGTAAACTATAGTTCTTTTTGTAGAAAAAGACTTGCAGTTTCTGCGACTAGTTTACTTGTGCTTTAGGTTTGTCTAAGAGAAATTGAAAGAGGTTCATAGCCTGTGGTATTATCTGAGATTTTATTTTCAGCTTCTTCCTTTGCCTTTTTCTAAATGAGTTTTGGCCAGGCTGGCTGGTCATTGACTGTGGATTTCCCTCTCCTGCATCAGTTGTTCATCCTGTCCTTGATTATTGCAGCACAATGGAAACAGTTTGTGTTTTCCTCTCCTTTCTTTTACAGTTCATGTGCTACTGGGTGGTAGAAGACTGAGTCTGATAACTTACTAATTGCCCTCCAGAAGCACAAATCTGCTGGGAGTGTCAAATTTTGTGTATGGAAGAAGGGGGGTGGGCACACCCATTCCCCCCCCCCCCTCCCCCAATATCAAAACCCATTATTACTTTTGTTATAGTCTAAAGAACTGCTTGAGGGTGGGGATGTTTTGCTGGCTGTGATTTGTGATTGCTCAGTTACAAACAAATTCAGAATTCATCCTGATCTGGCAATCAGGTAGCCAGTTTTCTGGGAGGGGAAAAGAAAAAAATCTGAATCTCTACTCTTCTCTGGTTGAATTTGTTGGCATTTCTCTATAAAATAACATGATAGATAATGGCTTAGTAAGTTACCAGTGTGTAGTCACAACAAAAGACTCTAGACCTTCAGTAAAATAAGTGCCACTTGAAAGACATTGCTTTATAGCAATACACAAGATGGTTTGTAACAGCCCACCTAAGTTGAACAGGTTGGCATTAAAGCCACTGTATTTTGAAGCCTGGGGAGTTGCAGAGTTGGTGGAATTGGTAGCTTAAAGTGGTATTATTCTAGTGGTCTCTGTAAGAAAGAAGATTGAATCACCGAAGTAATAGGAGTTATATTTCACAGCTCTTTGACCCAAGCAGACCAATTTTGAGAACCAAAACGAGCAAATCCAACAGTTTTCCCCTCATTCAGTATTTCCAGTGGAAATGCTTCAGTTAAACTCAAAGTTAAGCATACCTGTCTTTTTTTTTTGGGTAGGAGCAGCCAGAATCTGCTGTGGCTAGAATCCATTCTTGTCCCCCTAGTTGATAGTTGTTGTTATGCTTCTAAGTTTGCAAACATTAGCATACAGGAGAAGGGAGAGGCTGACTATCTGGAAATGGCCATTGCAGTTTACTTCCCAAAATGCCTCGGATAAAGCTTCATGGATTTCCCAAGGTTCCCAAGGATTTCCAAAGTTATTTGATATCTTTTACCAGCTGTACATGTTCTAGGAGCAGTGGTATTAATTATCAGGAAGCTAGACAACTCTGTGAACATCAGAACTGCATAAATACTCCTTCAGTGCACAAAACTTCCCTATGAATACAGCTCAGAAACTGGATTTTTGAGCACCAAATTTTCTTTTTCTGAAAGCTCTTTAAGAACAATCGTGGTTCTGGAATTGCATGTGTTTATATAAAGCATTCAAATGGTTACTAATGCACACTCTCCCTATATTAGAAATGAGACGTAACTGATTAATTTGTCATCATATATTGAGAATCTTGCATTAATACTGACTTGTTCTATTTTATAGATGAGATGTATGTTGGTTTTGATTATAATTGATACCCTAAACTTAATCTTGGACAGCTTGTACCAAGATGTTACAGCGTTATGCTTTAACTTAGTTCTTCTGCTTGATGTATATTGCAGTCCCCATATCTATTTATGGAAAGAAGCCATAATTGTCCTTCCTCCCCTGTCCCTTAGGGAAAACAAAACATGCCAATTTAGTCTTCACTCGTAAAAGGTGCTCTATCCCATGACAATTCTAGTGGCTCCTTCTCTGTATCCTTTCAGGTTTGAATAAATTTCCTCAAGCATGTGTAGGACTGTGCATCTCTATCTGTACTGTCAGTATCTCCCTGGAATATCCCAGGATTTCATCTGTCACTTCGATGGCTTCATTGTATAGATGGATCTTAGTCATACTATGGTTAACCCTTTCTCAGCTTAAAGGCTTGCAAATGCTTAGCGGAGCTTTTTCTTGGATCTCTAACTGTGACTTTGCAATCCTTGAGTTTCATCCTGTATTTATTACTCCAGACCTTCAGGGTCAATTTATCCTTTCTTATTGATAACCTGACATGCTCTTTTTTTTTTTTTTTCCTTCCCTGGTGGTAGCTTCCAGTATTGTTTTATCATCTAAGTAGTTATCACACGTGACTATTCTTTGTTGTGGTCACTGACAGAAATATTTAATATAAGAATTTATTACAGAAATATTTAATGAAATTTAATTCCAAAATTAATCCCTATGAAGCTGTGCTAATAACCTCCCTCCAGCCATATGTTTCCCATTTCAATACAAACCACTAACAAATTGATCTAGTTTCTAGCTTGAAAAAGTTAACTAGAATCATAGAATGGTTAAGGGACCGTTAAAGGTCATCTAGTCCAACCCCCCTGCCATGGGCAGGGACATCTTCAACTAGGTCAGGTTGCTCAGAGCCCCGTCCAGCCTGACCTTGAATGTTTCCAGGGATGGGGCATCCACCACCTCTCTGGGCAACCTGTGCCAGTGCTTCACCACCATCAGAGTAAAAAATTTCTTCCTTATATCTAGCCTGAATCTACCCGCTTTTAGTTTAAAACCATTCCCCCTTGTCCTGTCGCAACAGGCCCTGCTAAACAGTCTGTCCCCATCTTTCTTATAAGTCCCCTTCAGGTACTGGAAAGCTGTTATAAGGCCTCCCCGGAGCCTTCTTTTCTCCAGGCTGAACAACCCCAACTCTCTCAGCTTGTCTTCATAGGAGAGGTGCTCCAGCCCTCTGATCATCTTTGTGGCCCTCTTCTGGACCTGCTCCAACAGGTCCATGTCTGTCTTGTGCTGAGGGCTCCAGAGCTGGACGCAGTGCTCCAGGTGGGGTCTCACCAGAGCAGAGCAGAGGGGCAGAATTGTCTCCCTCGACCTGCTGGCCACACTTCTTTTGATGCAGCCCAGGATACGATTGGCTTTCTGGGCTGCGAGCGCACATTGCTGGCTCATGTGCAGCTTTTCATCCCCCAGTCCCCCCAAGTCCTTCTCGGCAGGGCTGCTCTCAATCCCTTCATCCCCCAGCCTGTATTGATACCGGGGGTTGCCCCGACCCAGGTGCAGGACCCTGCGCTTGGCCTTGTTGAACCTCATGAGGTTCACACAGGCCCACTTCTCGAGCTTGTCCAGGTCCCTCTGGATGGCATCCCGTCCCTCAGGCGTGTCAACTTGCTGTCATCTGCAAACTTGCTGAGGGTGCGCTCAATTCCACTATGTCATTGATGAAGATATTAAACAGCCATGGTTGATCTCTTTCTAAGACAGAGGATGGAGTATGGTAATATTTAAAATTATATTACTGGATTGCCTGTTACCAAGCTTTTAAAAATTCTGTCTTATGTTGTCTATTGTGCAACTGTGCGCTATTGTGTTTATGCACAAGAAGACAAATTAAGGCTGTACAGGGAAGCTTGGGTTTTAATACAGTTCTATTACATGAAATTTGTATACATTTAAACTGCTGATATGAAAAGCTCTTGTTACGGTCTGTCACAGGGCAAGAAAGAGTGAAGGGGAACTTGTGTTTCTGAGCTTCTGCTTTGCAGATACAGCGTACCCTCCTTGAGGCTATGCATAAGTAACTGTCATCTGGAATGTTCTAGATAAAAAGTACTTATTGTCAAGCACTTCTCTCAAGTGAACTTCATAATTATAATTAGGAATTTCTCAGGTGTTGGCTCTCAGTTTAATAAGTACTCATAGTGGTAACAGTTGAAATAGATGCCTGTGAGTATGACCACAGCTCTGTGTGGGTTTTATTTGGAAGGACAGTCAGTGATGTCTTTATGTATCTAAATTGCATTTTAGCATTATTACTAATCAGTTGTTTAACTAACACGGAGTTAAAGAATAGGTGTTGAGAACATAAGCAGCCCTGAATGTATCTAAACGTAAGACATCTTTCCTCTGAATTCTGTCTTAGTTAAGAGATGCCTTATGTGTATTTCATAGATCTGCCATTGTTACAGAAGTACAGTATTTTGTGTCTTGGACTTCTGATGAACCCCAAAATATGGGACTTGTGTGCTGGCTTGTTCATGCCTCTCTCTGCTACCTCAGGCCCTCGCTAGCTCTATCTCCTGTCTGTTTTTCCATCTGTGGGCATTGTGGGATCATAGCGAATGGGGACTTGAACTCAATAGAAATAATGTACTACAAAACATAAAGGATGTTGAAGATAAATCTGCAGAGGGTCCTGTTTGAATAGAGTGTCCAAGATATAGAAACCTAATGTTAAGCCAAACTCTTAAGTTTCTGTGTATTCATTCAGCTTTTTAATGTGATACTTCATTTTTGGAGTTTGCAGCTGAAACTTAATTTCAGGAGCACTTAGCTAGCAGATTTTTCTTCATTTGTTTAAGGAATTATGCAGTGTTAGAGCACTTAATTTTACCCTCAGTGTTGATAAGTGTTTGGTAACTTATGTCTACATAATAAATTCTTAATATAGTAGGAAATGTGAATATATGTAATACTTAAAACCTGGTTTTTGTCTAATAGTGATATTTTCAGTAGATCATTTATTAAGCTTTGACTCTTCTGGGAATTAAAGTGTTCTTGATACTTACTGGAATTCTTTCAGTAAATTCCAGTAGAGGCTGTGATTAAACAGTGATGTGTTAGGCTTCGGTTTCCTTTTCTACCTTTGAAGTATGTGAATAGTCCCACTGACTTTGTGGTGGTGGCGGGGCTGAGTTCTGTGCTCTGGTATACTTACTAACTTAAAAATTTTCATTTCAATGTTTGTAGTTGGTGTATGAATTTTTCCTGAGGTTTTTGGAGAGCCCAGATTTTCAGCCTAGCATTGCAAAGCGATATATTGACCAGAAATTTGTACAGCAGGTAAGTAGAGAGTTTTCCCACCCGCAGATTTCAAGATCACCTCTCAAGCTTAACTTCTCAGTTGACTATGCAGCTAAGGAGAATATTAAAGCTTTCATGTTGACACAGGCTTAAACTTTAGTTGTTCCAACAGTGGTTTCTGCCAAACACTAAATAAACAGCACATCATACCACACAGGCTACATGTCATTAGTAACTTCAGAAACACTTTGTTTTCCGATATCAACCTCAGTGCTTTGCAATGCAAGGTATTTGTAACTTGTAAATACAAGTTGTGTTTTTAATGATTTGTAACTTACTTCCAGTCAAACCAACAATGTGCTAATTAGATTTTTGTAGTGCTTTAATGTTTGTCTTTTCATAGATTTATCATGGGAAAACTTACAGCAAACTCTTTTCCTGTAAAAAGTTCATGTACTTACTGTACATGAAATGTGTTCCAACATCTGCTAACTTGTGACTAGATAGTGTCATTCTCTTTACTATTGTGTGTTAACCACAGAAGGAAAATCAAGTAAGAAAGTACATAGGAAAATCATGCTTCACCATGCAAAGTAACTACGAGCAAGAAGGTGAAATGAGATTTCATATTAAATATAACTTCTCAAGGAATTAGGCTGTAGAATACCGTAACAATTTTTGTCCAAGGTTAACTCGGTGGGGATTTTTTTTTTTACCATGTCAAAATACTTGTTTGTCAAGGAAAAGCTCAGTATCTGAAGAGTGAGTGCTGGCAGGCCGTCAAAGTACAGCAATGAAAAGTAAAAACATAGGTGGACACTTTTCCTCCCCACCTTCAGTGGCTGCATTTAATTTCTACTTGCTTGGTTTTACTGTTCTTGTTTATAGGTGTCTCCTTCTTCTCTGTTTTACTCGATTTTCCCACAAAATTCAGGCCTGAAGCTGCTGCTGAACTATTGGCCGTGGGTATCCAATTTACTAATTGACCCGTGGTTCTTAAGAGCCACGTTGCAGAGTTTCAATTCCTGACATTTCACTTGATCTTTCTCTAGAGTACAAGAAAGACAATGCAATGAACAGCTAGCTATATATGGAAAAAAAGAGGGGTAGTGACCCTGAGAAATTCCTTCTAAATATAAAAATGAAGTGAGCCTGAACAAAGTTCCTGAACAGCTGTTTCCAATCCCTTATGCTGCTTGGTGTAGACATACCTAAGCTCACAGACCTGGACTGAGCAGGAGACTGTAGTGACTGCTTGAGCTAAGTTACTAACTTGTTAGCGCAGTTAGCATTTCTGAATATGCTCTTACTGGGACAAGCAGGAAAAAAAAAGTAACTAAAATAATGGTCTGTAATGGGATTGGAATGTCTTTTGATGTCTTCGAGTGAGTGTGGTCTTTTCTGTATCCTTGGAAAACTTTCTACAAGAAAAAAACGCGTGGAAAATCTTGCTAGCTTATTAGGGCATTTAGTCTGTATTAGCAGAGAATCAGTTCATAATTACATATCTTATGCTTATTTTACAACCCTCTCCATATGAAATCATTAATTGTGAAATTTCTTGTATAGGAATGCTTTTGCTTAACCTTCAAGACACAAGTAGCTTTTTGAGATGAGCAGTACAGGATTTTAATTAAAAAACTGTAAATATCTGACACAGATTTGATTCATTCTGATTTCTTAAAGACCAAGCGTAAACCACTTACCTAAGATTTGATAATATCATTCTTACAATTTCATTTTTATTTTGATAGTCTAATAGTTGTTGGAATGGCTTTGATGTCTGTTGTATACAGACTTTTGAAGGGAATGAAGCTGCTGGGTTTATTTTTTACAAAAATAATCAGCTTTATTAAAAATCTAATTTTGAAAATATAATACTGATACCCAAACAAAATTTTTGGTTAAACTGATTCTAATTTTTCTAATGTAAACTTGTAAATTAAAGGTAAAAACTCGAATTGGTTAGTAACGTAACAAAATTCAAGTCTTTCAACAGTAACACATTTCAATTTAATTTTTAAAGTTGTTGGAGCTCTTTGATAGTGAAGACCCACGAGAACGTGATTTCCTAAAGACAGTTCTTCATCGAATTTACGGCAAATTCCTCGGTTTAAGAGCATTCATCAGGAAACAGATTAACAACATTTTCCTCAGGTATGCTGTATACGTATGTGTGTGTGACTAGGTTGAGGAATACTTTTATCTCGCCTTCATGGTCTGGGTCTGCAGTGATCTGGCCAGATCACACAGCCAGTCTGTGATCTGGCTTTCAAATATTTGAAGCTTATTAAAAGTTATTTCTTTGGAATCTCTGATCTTCTGTTTCGATTTTTGATGGTTGTCTCTTTTCATAACAGGTTTATATATGAAACAGAGCACTTCAATGGTGTTGCTGAACTTCTTGAGATATTAGGAAGGTAAGTTTGATCTGACACAGAAAAAACATAAAATGTTATTGTGGGTGTTTACTTCAGCTTTCTCGCTTTGGGAATGGAGGTGGGGAAAGAGAATTATTACAGTAATGAGTGATGAAGTGCAGTCACTGATATAATCTAATACTGTCTGGGTTACCATGTGACTATCAAATTAGGATATGGAGTAAAAATTACTCTTTTTCAGTGCAAGTTTTAAAGATGACTGGCAAAATATTTCTCAAGGGTTCTTGTTTGTCAGGAATATCTACTCTTGCTTATCTTATATCTGATTCATGACTTGTTCTTTGATTCAGAAAATGAATGTTAACTTTTGCCCTCGTGCTGAATGAAATGCTTTAATCTTCAGCAGGCTGGTTTTCTTTAAATTCTATTCAGGAAAGCCTTGTAAGTGCTAGGGTTTTTTAGTTATCTTTTTTTGACATTGTTTCACTAATTTAATTTTTAACTTTGAAGGTTTTTTGTGGTAGTATTTTACTGTTTTTCCAAAACTGTCACATATATTTCACAGTAGAAAATTCTATGAATATTACTGGTCTAACTGAAAATCCAAACATTGTGAAACTACTGTGGAGCAAATTTTCATGAAAATCAAGTGAAAGGGATACCGTTATTTTCTCAGATTTATCTAAAATGGGGGGGCAGGGGGGGAAAATCCCAACCTCTTCCTGAAGGACTGTTGTCCATTCTATGACTCATCAACTTTTCAAAATAAGATTACTGAATCAATGAGACAACTTTTAACTTTGTTTTTAGAGGGAAAGGTTGTTCAACAATCTCAAAACAAATGTTCAAACTGCACTGTTAAAATAGTTCAAAATTGTATGCCATCTATTTTTTCTGCAAGTTGCTAGTGATTGTGGGTGAAATGGATTCCTGATGCATCTGTCTAAGCTTTACAATTAGACAGCAAGACTTACTGTACGTGATTTTACATAATGGAGGTCATGATAAACATACTTCGGCTCATCTAATGAGTATTATGTGACTTCTACTATGGTTCTCTGGTATTCCCACCGAGAGTCTAAACTCATGTGATACCAACACTTTAAAGGTTGTGCATATGTAGAGCTATTTTATGGCTTCAAAATAATCAGGTTTAGAAATTGAATCAGAAATGGAGTGTATCTTCAATTTACAGAAATTCTTGACTTGCTAGGAAAAAATTATTTTTTAATAAAAATAAATCCTGCTTATTCATGTTTTCAGTATTATCAATGGTTTTGCACTGCCACTGAAAGCAGAACACAAACAGTTCCTTATGAAAGTTCTGATTCCCATGCATACTGCAAAGGGATTAGCTTTGTTTCATGCACAGGTAAGCTTTTGCCTATTTTTAAGAGTGGTGGGGTTTTTGTATATGCGTTTGAAACTAATGAAATTTAAAGCAGTATGTGTTATAATACCAATATTAAAAAATATTTGCAAATTCAGTCACTATTGGTTTTTTTTAAAGATCTCATAGATCTTATGTCTAAATGTTAATTTTGAGATAATATTTAGCATATATTAAATGAAAGAATACAACAGCGAGTCAAAGTCATGTCAGCTGAAGTGGGAAGCTTTTTTGCTTGCTAGTCTTGTCACATTTTAAGCTTCATTTAATCCCAGGACCTTGTTCTGTTACCGCTTCCTTTATGTAACCTAAATGCTTTGTATAAAGGAACCTTGAGTATGGCCAGGTACTTGCTTCAGAAGTGCTTTTCTATTTCTAAAACCGTTCCAGTGACAGGGAGGGGAGGAGAATGTTGGCTATAAATGGCAGAAATGTATAGTAGCTCTCCGGATCAGCTAGAAATTATGTAGATCCATGACACGCTGTCAGAATGCTTTAGTTCTTCATTTGACTTCCATTCTTATACTTTGCACAGACGTTCAGCATTTTATTTGAGGAATAATGTATATCCTTTCCAGACATATGGCACTTGAGTATTGAATACATTTGATGCAAACTTGCAAGTAATTCTGCTGTGGCTAATTAAAAACTTGCTTTGTTAACTTAGTCAGCTCACTAATACAGCTCCTTATAGACTAAAGATACAAGGAAATGAGTTTCTAATTAAAGTGAAATCATTGTGACTATATAGTCTACAAACAGGATCAAGTCAAGAGCTCTGTTAATTCCTAATTCTCATATAAAGTTTTAATTTAATTAAATCACTTGTCTTTGTGGTTTATTGCTATGCAATAGGCTGCTCCATGGAATGAGTCAGTGATATGAAAGGGACCAGTCACTTGCCAAAGTTATTCTTACCGATAGATCAGTACAGCAAGCTGTCCTTTTTTCTATGATATGTTTAATCCGGTTCATCGGTACCTGAAAGGGTCCTATTAATTGAGCTGTACTGTGTACCTGAAAGTAGCATTTGGTTTGCTGACCAGGCTACTCATCTATCCTTTCATAAACCACTAGTGCCATGTGCAGTTTCAGCGCTGTGTGTTTCTGGTTTCGTGTTATCCTGAAGGTGTAAACCAGCGTTACATCTGCTTTGCAATCAGGAGTGGCCTGGTTGCTTTGTTGCTACAGTACAGGTTTAGCCTACCCTTAAAAGTTAAAGCCTCAAAGCTGAATTAAGTTTGAGTCTTTGTGTCTTCAAACAATAAAGCATTACTGTACAATATATATAATGGGATTTTATGAGATTAATGTGTGACATTTATTATTTTTTGAATCTGCACATATACATCCTTAGCCTAAGGGTAAAGAAATAAATTAGACCTGTTGTAATTACAGCATTGTAATTATCTGCTTTGGGATAACAGATTTAAAAAAAAATGGAAAGGTAATGCTTGAATTCAAGCACCCGAAGTATTGAAATGTACATGTAATGCATGTAAATAATTTTTGCCTTTGCTTTATATTGCGAGATGAAAAATACTGTGACTTAAAATCAGTCTTAATGGAATCTTGGATTGTAACTACTTTAGTAATAGGATTATTGTATGGTTTCTGTACTGGGCAGAGGTATGGTTGTTTAGTTACTTAACTATGAGCTAAGTAACTAAACAATAAGTGATTATATAACATATAATATCACACTTTGGCCTGAGAAGTCTCCTGGCCAGAAATCACTTGAGGCTGGGAGAGCATGCTGGTGACCTAATCACATTATGCTCCCCCCACTTCATAGCACTCTTCCACAGGCATTTGGTGTTGGCCATTGCTGGGGACAGGATACTCAGCTGGACAGGTGCTGCCTGATCTCTTGTGGCCATGTAATACGTTACAATTCTTTCACCTGTAATTTTATCACTGAATGTTGCGTGCTGTAGATGTCTAGTACTTGAGAAATGTATGCTCAGTCAAACCTGTTTTAAAACTTCTTTTGACTGAAAGTATCACCTTTTTTTTTTTAACCCAATACAGATGTTTGAAAATGATAGTTTTGTAATGTTAATACAGGAATTGATGTTGAGAAAAATTTGTTTGGATACTGGATCTGAGTTAGGGAAATACCCTGTCAAGCTTAAAAGTAATTTTCTTCTAGGACGAAAAAAAAAAGATGATTTTTGGTATGCAGGAAGCTTTTGTAAGATAGAGCAGGCCTGTATATCTTGCTGCTTTAATTGCTGTTTTGTTTAGTTTGGAAGAATGTAAAATGGCTGTGTGGGGTGTTTTGGGTTGGGTGTCCTGTCCCTCCCCCACCCCTGCTCCGATCTGAAGTGCTTCCATTATAAGTTGTGATATTTAGTTATGCTGCAATGTCTAAACGGTGTCTGTTTAAACTAAATAATCATATGACTTACATTCTAGCTCGCCTATTGTGTTGTACAGTTCCTGGAAAAAGATACAACTTTAACAGAGCCTGTAAGTGTTTTTCAGTTGAATGTTTTTCTATTTTTAATTTCAACTAAATATTTCAGTGTAACTTGTTAGAATTGTAGAGCAGTGCTATCTGTGCTGTCTTGATTAATGATCCATAGACAGGTTTTTTCGGGGGGGGGGGCAGGGATTAAATCTAGAACAGTTGTTAAGACAACTCTGGGTTTGAAGGGGCTGTTATCTCTTAGCCTGTGACCAAGATAGAGCACAAATTTAAATAAAAGTTTGAACCACTGATACCATGCAAATTACCTGATCTGAGAAAGCATGTAACAACTGTATTCCCTCCTAGCAAGAACTAAAATTTCAGTATTTTTGGTGCTGATGGCTTCTGCCTAGCCAGTGCATAAAGCTGAAATATTTTAGGGAATAAACAATCCCAAAATAAAAGTTGGAAAGAATAACAACGCTTTGTTTAGACAGAATGAACTCTGAAATTCCAAATGCAATGTTTCTGTTCTGTCTCTTCAGTTACTGGGGTGCCTGTTGGCAGTTATAATACAGGTGCTTCAGGCATCAGTGGCTTTTGCCAGACTGAATCTCCCGTGATACATATTGACAGCTCAGCTAAAAAGGGGTTTGCAGCGCTTCATGCAAGGGCTTTGGCGATGCCCATAAAGAAGAACGCAGGCTCAGGGCAGTGCAGCAACTCATGGGGACACAGACTGATGTCAGATGAGCTAGAACAGAAACTGTTCTTAGTTGGACAATCAGAAATCTTTCCATTAGGGGTATGTTGATATTTAAATACTTTATCCCTTTTTGTGACAGAAAAATGAAGACCTTATGCAAAATCTTAAATTTTTCCTATAAAGAAAAAAGATAAACAGCTTTGTGGAAACAACGTAGATCTTCACTAGTCTTTCAGTGGAAGCTTGTTTTCTGCACAGCCACTTAAGTATTGATGTTCCTCATCAGAAGACAAGTTATTCTATAGGTGGTGGAAGGTGGTAGACCTGACTGTCTATAAATTTGCCTTGTCTGCTTGAAGCATCTTCTTTCCCCCTGTACTGCTAGCTACGCTGGTCAATAAGCTTATTTTCTTGGGTAGGGCGAGGAGAAAGGAATTGTGTAAGCCTTATTCCTTAAGCCAAGCTCTAAAACAATCCAGGCATTTTGACAGTTGACATGTGAGCAGAAAATGTGTAGTATTACATAAAAACCTGCAAGATTGAATTGAAGTGACACCGTGACAAAGTCAGAACTTCCTGATACGAATTTACAGAACTGTGATGCAGGATCCAAGCCCAAGCTTTGAAGCGAGAAGGTAGGGCTTTTTGAAGTAGGAGCGCCATAGTGCAATTCTGGGACTTCATCTGGACTATAGTGTATACAATTCTGGTTGCCTCTTAATCAGTAAAGATGAATTCAGAATGGAGAAGGTACAAGAACTCACTGCAGAGTCACTGCCTGTGCTTGCTTTGGTCATTACTCTGAGAGTATAGTAAAATTGGCTTTATCAAGGAGTAAAAGTTATTAAGATGGTAAGAAGTGAAGCTTTAAGAAACTTTCTGAAATGCTTGAAAAGTAGATGTTAAAATTTGGGGCAACTGATGAGATAGCATTTGGAATTTTTTTGGCTTTTGGTCAAGTAATATTTTAAGAACTCCATCAGAAGGCTGTCTTCAGGAGTACCTTACTGTTATTTTTCTGGTAGGAATTGTCACTCGGGGTCAATTTAGAGGACATTCAATCTGAGCTCTTGTAGCTATGGTAGTCTGCCTTAGGTCAGTCCTGATGTTTGCGAAGCTGACAAGAAGAGTTCGTTACCTAACCCTGCTAAGTGCAGTGGCCTTTACATTGAAGAAATCAGGCTAAACATGCAGTCCTTGCACATAAGAGAAGTTTTCTAGCAGGTGCCTACTGTTGTAAGTCACTTTATGGGAATGTTGTAGCTCAGGGGAAATTATTAATCTTAAGAGTTTTGTGTAGTAAGAGCAGCAGGATTTCAGATCTGCATTCACCTTGAATATTTCTTCGAATAAAATCTTTGAACGTAAATGTGCATGTATCAGCTTTTTATTATGAAAGCATAGTCAAGCTGGAAACTGATACTCTCTCTGAGGAGCAAGGAATAGGTATCTTGTTGAGGTCTGCACCGTTATACCTGGAATATGTTATTTCTTTATCAAGTTGAGAATATGAGTCTGCGTAGCGAAGTATATTCAACACTCTTACAATAACAAGTGCTGGAAACTGGACTGTTCCAGCTAACTCAGTTTTATGCTTTCGAGACCAGTAAATTCATGCTCCAGTAAGGGGTGTATGGTAGGTTCTCACGGCTTTTCTTTGGCAAACGTGCTTGTCTGAAATTTTTTTACTTACTTGCATTGTTCTGGGGGAAAGGGAAGGTGTCGGCAGAATGAGCTATTATACCTGTAAATGTTCGGGTTTGCTCTTTAAAAATACAAAATCTCAGTAGTATGTAACTGAGTCCTTCAGTTACGAGCTAATTAACAGAAAATGGCCCTAGATTTAAAGTGTATTTACATAGACTACTTTACATGGTGAATCTAGAGAAACAAGTGTAACTAAGTCATGCACGTCTGACTCCTCGAGGGTGGAGGAGAAGCGGGTGAGCGAAGGACTGCCAGATCAGGTAATTGCAGTGAAATGGGGGAGCTCAAAATTTCTCCTCCCCCCTCACCCGTGCCGCCTGCCCCAGCTCTTCTGCTCTGTCCGTGGAGGCAGCAAGGAGGCCAGGTCAGTACCGGCTGGTCAGGGAGGGAGCTCTGCCTCTGTGGGCCAGGTGGCAAAGTTGTCACCTGGGTGGGCTGATCCAGGCCTCCTGCTCCTTCATCAGGTGTCAGATGATGACGTTTGTATTTGTTGCCTGGAGCTTTCAGCCAGCTAGGTTGAACTGTATGGTCGAGGCTCTGTAAGGAATCTGTTCTTTCCTTGTAGCTTGCATTCTTTTTGTGGATTTCACCATAGGACTTTACCAGCTGCCTGAGGCTTCTGCGTTTGCTCAATGTCATTTGAAGTGACACGCAGTTTTGTAGTAGCAGGATATGTTTGTATCCTAGGATAAAGACTTGTGGGCACTTAAAATCATATTAACTATTTCTCTGGAAAGTCACTTTTGATAGTACACATAGTTGTGAATAGAACAGCCAGCTGGGAAGCTGGGGGAAAAAAACCCAACATGGCAAAAATCAAATGTGGAAGGTATTCAAACAGTCAAGTAAGTTTTACAGTTGGATATGATCGATTAGGTGCTGCTGTATCATAAAAATAGAGGTCCTTTCCTCGGAATGAAAGTTTATAAGGCTCTGAGAATGTTTCTGCTTCCAAAACATACAGTTACAGGGGTTTTGTAGCCAGCATTAGTTTTGTAATTTAGATGCCATGTCAAACGTTTGTTTCTAGGAAACAGGCCTCCAGTCTTTGTTGTGTGTTTCCCCGCCCCTTCCTCTTGGGGGCTGTACTTTCTAATTAAGTTTTGCTGAAGTTTTTTCCAGTCTTGTGTAAGATAGTTTCCAATGTAGATGCTGGAATATATTTTCTCTGTAAGTTCACATCTCTTTTTAGTTTTTGGCCTTTAACATTTCAAATTCTAGAAGAAAAAAGGAAGTGGTGGAGGCCGTGACTCCTCTGTGTAGCCCTGTTTGTGCAGTCAGCGTATACCGCTTGCTCTCGGGCTTCAGACCTTGACGCCAAGACAGGTGCTCCCCAAAGCATGGATGAGTAGAAGACAAAAAATATTCTGGGAAATCTAGCTACAGGGGAGTTAACATCAAAGCATCACAAAATGAAGTTATCAGCGTCCTATCAATTAATGTATGTACTGGGGTGGGAGGGGAGTGTGAACGGATAATCAAAGACTTGTGAAGTGATAAGGGTCTAAATTATTCTGATAACCTAAACGAGATAAATATTTAAATGAGGCAATGCAGTATTTATTTTCAGTGGAACTACATTTAGCTGTATTCAGTTTTCATTGAACCTCTGGATAAGGAAAAGCAAACTAGTACTTTTTTTTAATCTTATCAGATATGTAATAGAAACTTGTTCTGCTTTAACTTGTTTGTATTTTTAATATAGGTGATCAGAGGACTGCTCAAATTTTGGCCAAAAACTTGCAGTCAGAAAGAGGTTGGTTTTGTCTCTTGTTTCTGGCATCTGCTGTGATGTAAAATACAGTGTGGCAGGTTCACATACCTTACCTCTGCTGTGCTTTTCAAGAGATCTTGCAGAAAACTTGCAGTTCTTGAAGATTCTTGAGGCGCTCACCTCTGTCATGCAACTCAATGCAATTGTTTTGTGTGTCTGTTCTTACTATGGTGTTACTATGTTAAAACTATATTAAAAGTTGCATTCTAATTAAGATATTGTATACAGAAACAATTTTCCAAGGTGCGAAGTATTTTAGTAGATACAGACCAGGTTGGAGGTAGTCATCTGCAGTGTGACGCAGACTTAGCATTTGAGATACCGAGTAAGTGTTTGGTAAAGCATACCTACATTCTTCTTCTGTAGTCTAAAAATAACTTTAAATGGTCTTGGGAAATGCATTTTTTCTGGTTTCTTCTATGTAGTTAAAATGAGTTTAAAAATCAGGAGTTTGATTTATGCCACCAGATCCCACACCCCGACAGCTCTTTAAAAGTGGGGTCCCTTAACACTGTTGTCCCCGTTTGTGTGAGCGGTGTTAAGTTTTTCTGTGCCACCTACCTAGTGTTCTGCTGGTTGTAATTTAAAACAGGAATTAACTATTTATCACTTCAGAAGCTACTTTGGAGATCTCAGATAACGGTAACCTCTGCAGCCATTCTTGAAGAAATAAAATGTTCTAGTGGGTTTTTTTTAACTGTAAAAAAAAACCCGTATTCTGCAGAAGCAGTTCTGTGAAGCGTTCGGAGCAATTATGCAAAAGAAGAAATCCAAGATGAGAGCTGTAACCTGGTAGCTGAAACTGATGATTGACTTCTTTCAGGCTGCAAAAAACCTGTGGATGCCTAATGCATTGTAATTACATACAGCGTTCTTTGCAGGATTCATGGCTAATGTATAAACTGTCTTTTGTTTGTTTCTGTTTACAATGGTGATATAAAACAGTTTCATACTTTTTGATGTATTTCTTTTATACAAACAGGTAATGTTTTTAGGTGAAATTGAAGAAATCTTAGATGTAATAGAACCAACGCAATTCAAAAAAATAGAAGAGCCTTTATTTAAGCAAATATCCAAGTGTGTGTCAAGTTCACATTTTCAGGTAAAAAAAAAAGTATAAAAAAAAAAACTTGTAGTAACTTATTTTGTGGTTGTTGACCCCTAAACGTTGTGTTTCAGGTTGCAGAAAGAGCTTTGTACTTCTGGAATAATGAATATATTCTTAGCCTGATTGAGGAGAACATTGATAAAATTCTACCAATTATGTTTGGCAGTTTATACAAGATCTCCAAAGAACACTGGAATCCGTATGTAATGTTTAACTTTATCTATAGTACCCTAAATAAATTGTCCACTGTTTCAGGTTCGGATCATAAGCTTGTAAATGTGATTTCATTTTTACTTAAATCAGATGAAATCAATGAGATTATGGGTGCTAAAATGGCCGTCACTTTCAGCTGTATCATGCTTTCACTGTTCTGCGTTGTTATGATGGAGAACTGGAATTTACTGAAAAAGTATGAGGAAATGGGATGATGGTCTTGATCCTGTAATCACATTTGATCTTATGTGTGTTAGTTAAAAATGCAAATCACTACTACTTAGGCCAAAACAATTGCCAAGGGATGCTTCTGCTATATATTTATGCTTTGCTGTCCTTTCCTACTTCAGATGAACAAAATTCTGTCGGTGTCTTCATAAGTAGTTATTGCTGCCCGGTGAGGTAAGAAGGGGAAAGATAGCATCAGAGAAAAGCAGTTGCCTACCGCTGTAAAGTATGGTAGGAATGAGAAATGAGCGGCTACTTCATTTTATATTTAGTGCCATTGGTTAAATGTTAGTATTTTTATCTCGTGTTTGAAAGAAGCAGTAATTACATTGAAATACTAAAAAGCAAAGTTTGCTTGTGTCCAGCATCCTGAACTGAGTTGCAAGTCAATTTATAGAATGTAAAGGTCGTACAGGCAAAAGCCAGGGTAGGCAGGATGGAGTTAAATCAGATGTCCTGTTTTAAGCACTTAGAGGCTCTGAAATTATTCTGAATTTATCTAGATGGTGTGTCTATTGCAAATGTATCAGCTGAGACTGAATATAAATTTTGGAGAACTAGTTCTTGGAGCATTAGTAGTACTTGGGACCTCAACAAATTTGAAGGATGTCCCTCTTTCCCTAGCTGCAGGCAGAAGTTGCTCTTTGTGAAGCAAGTGAAAGGCACAGGATAACTGTATACCCTGACGACCAGGAATTTTGAGGAAGAAAGTCTAACCTTTTGGTTTTAATCTGTTTTGGAGGGCAGAGTAATGTGCTTATAGCCATCTAGCTGTCCGGTACAGACTTAACTACTTGCTCAAAATCAAGCTTTTCCTCTCAGAAAACCAAAACCCCGAATAAGCTTTTGTCTTCAAACCACATGAAAGCCAGTGTTCAAAAAAAAAAAAAAGCGTGTAGACAGGCAAGTGTACTGTGCATTTTGAATGAGCACAGGGCCTCTGCTGAATATTTGGGAGATTTCCTAGTGCCACAATGGACAGAGTGTACTGAAAAGGCAAACCTGGTCCTTCGGTTACTTCCTTGGATTTTTCTTTCACTCATTTTTTCAAGGTCACAAGACTGCACGGCACCCCTGCTCTACAGCCTTACAGTCAATACTGCTGTGTGAAGGTGAACTGCTAGTGAGGGGAAAGATGGGGAAGACAGTTTACCTACTTCTTTTGACTAGTGATAAGCTTAATGATAAGCACCTTTTTAATGTTTAATTTCATTGCTGGTTTTGCATTTCTGTGTGTAATTAAGAGTGGGTTTAAAGGAGATAAACACCACAATATTTAAGATAATTTATTGAAATATGAATGCCTTCATAAAAAGAGTAACACCTAACATGGAAATACGGACAGCCATGTAAGCCACAGCCAGTATTGCTCAAGAGTTTAGTTTCTTAAAGAAACTAAGGTACCGGAAACTGTTCTCAGTGCAGTTCTCAAACGGGGCACATGCAGCAAAACTATCTGCTGCCCAGAAACGCTTCTCGTAGAGCTTTTAGTAGCTGTATTAAACCATGCGCCTGTGGTTCCTCTGCCGCATTCTTTTGCCCAGTCCTGAAGCTATTAGCCAGAAGTTTTTTTTCTAGACTGCTGTATTTCCTTACTCAAGTACTACAAAATTGTTGTTAAAACTCAGTTTATTAAACTGGAACATAATCGAATGGCTTTATAGTACAGCCACAGTACCAACAATTATATCCTGTGCAATTACAAGAGCCAGGAATTTAAGGTTAAACAGCCATTTCATAAAAAGTTTAAATACGCATTTCATTAATTTACAGAGGAAATTACAGTAAAGGATTTTGTTTCAGAAACTCACTGACCTTCCAGTAGTATCTTAAATAAGAAGCTCAGAGTCCAAAAAGGAAATTGAACACTTGTTTACTGAAGTTCATTCTGTGTTGAGTGATTCTCATGGTCGTGTTCCTTCTGTTCTAGAACTATTGTGGCACTGGTATATAACGTGCTGAAAACCCTGATGGAAATGAACGGCAAGCTCTTTGATGAACTTACAAGCTCATATAAAGCAGAAAGGCAAAGGTACAGATTTTTCTTCCAAACGCACGTTGATGAATGCGTATCTAGAATGTACCAGCTGAAAAGAAACAAAACTCAACTGCTGTGGCTATGGGGTTCCGTAGTGGAACTGCTCGTCAAATATTTGCCGCTGGGTGTCACTTGAGTAAGAAGCACCCGCGCAGGTGTGTGTCAGCGGTGCGGCGGGAGCTGAAGCCCCGGGGAGGCGGCAGGAAGGCCCGGGCTCCCCGTCCTGCCTGGGCAGGGAGAGCTCGCTCTCCTCTGCGGAAAAACTGGGCTCAGCTGCTGTGAGGGGCCACCTGGTGCTGGCTCTGCTGCTTCAGGGGGTGTTGTCTGAAGAAAGCTGAGCTGGAGAATACTTCATAGCGCAGCTAAAACCTCTCCTACCCTGCTAACCTACGAAGCAGTGCTGTTGGAGTAAGGGAGGCAGGGCGTACATTATCCTGGGCCAGCTGAGACCACATGCCGAGTCTCCTTTCAATAGTTGTGCTTTTCTCCCCAAAGATGCTTAGTCCCTTAATTTGTTTGCATGTGATAAAGAACCTCCTTAGAACTGCAGTCGTCTGTGCAAAACCACACTGTAGCGTTCGTCTTGAGTTTGTTGGAGCGAAGTTACAGTTTTACCACTAACCGTTACCAATTTGTGCGCTCGCTTTTTAACAGGGGAAACTGTAATTGCCTCTAAAAATAGCTTTGGAGAAAAACTTACAAGAGGAATTACTAGATGTAAATCACAGTTGTTCAGTAACTGTCTCCACATTGCACTTAAAAACACATGTAAAGTTGATACTTCGCTCTTTCCTACAGAGAGAAAAAGAAAGAATTGGAGCGTGAAGAGTTGTGGAGAAAGCTAGAGGAGTTAAAGCTTAAGAAGGCTATGGCAGAAAAGCAGAACAGCACTCACAATGTGCTAAATGCACACAATACAAGTGCCAAATAAAAGAAGCGACCACCTCTACTCGGCAGACGTACTTTTTTGTACCCTTTTGAAATATATAAGGATTTGCAAAAGAAACCTCATCAGTATAATAGAAACAGCCAATTTTTTTCTCTGGCAAATGTAAAGATTTGAATTTAAATACAGCAGCTAAGTGATGTCATTACCACAGCATATTGTAAATTTGTCTAATTATTGATATACTGTCACTTCCAACGTTTCATAGAACTGAATTATCATCCTTAATGAGTGACATAATTACGGGAGTGGTGAGAATTATGACTTGAATTTTTGATTGTGTTGCACATAGGTGGTATAGTTTGCTATGTACATTTTTTTTCCTTGTTTTATATGTGCTTTTCACATCGCTGCATACTTTGGTTAAGATTATAGAAAAGGCTTCTAGTTGTGCTGTATTTTCTCAAATAAAACCAAGGTACGTTACCAGTAACTTGAGATACTCAGTATGTGCCCCTTACAGCACTGACAGGAACTCGGATACGGTGCTGTCCTTGAATTCCTGACTGGATTCAGATTTAGATTTATGCAACGCTCACACTAGAATGAAGCAAAGTAGGGAGAGAGTCAGCTTGAACAAGTTGGGGTGGTCCATGCGTCTGACCTGCCGCTTGGCGAGTGCCTCTACCCCATTCGCGCTGCCTCTTGGTCCTGGGCTACTTAAGAGATTTCCTCCTGCTACAGCTGAGGATGGAGCTTCCTCTAGAGAGCCCATCAATGATGCTCCTCATCAGCCCAAGGACTCCCCGCAGAGTAGTGCAGGTCTCCTAGAGACTATCTTGGATGTTTCTGCATTAGTTTTAGCATCTCATAGACTGAAGAATGAGACCAAAATTGGGATTACTTTTTTTTTTAGTAAGGAGGGAAGGATGTCACTAAATAGTTCCTTGTTTTATTTAAAGAAAATGCAGTCTGTTTCTTAAAGGTGGAAAGTTGACAATAGAAGTCTTGTCTGTTTACTTGATCAAGTATTTTTCACATCTTTTATCAGAGTACCATTCCAATCTCTTATTGCAGTTGTGTGGAAAACTTTTGTAATGAAAGATCTTTGGGGAATTGAGCAGCATTCAATAAAGTCTTTATGTTTGTATTTAGTGCTGTATATCACCTCTTTGTGTTTATAAAGACCATGAGAATTAGAATGGCTTTTACGAACAACCTTTTAACTGCAGATGTGTCTGAATAACCTGTGGCTTTTCACCGAGTGGCAGAAGTGTTGGAGGCGCAGGCTGCTGGAGTTTCATTTTTGAGCAGGGTGGAAGGCTTTGTTCTGCTCCGTTCAGTACGGAGCGGGTGGTGGTCGGAACAGCTGAGGCAGGTGTCCTCAGCTTGTTTTACCTATTGCTTGGCTGGGTTACTGACTTTGTTCAAGCAGTTTCCAGGGGGGAAAAAGTCTTTACTACACTGTTTGAGTTGACTTTATTACACTTTCATTGTTACTTCATTTTTTGTCTCTAAGTAGTTGTGTTCCATGGAGGAAACAGGAATAACACTGCCTGAAGTGGCTTACACTTCCAGTAGCTCCGTCTGATCAAAACCAATTAGTTGCTACTCTCTATGTGTCAGTCTTACATAAAAAGACTACATAATCAGCTGACCAAAGTAGACTCTGCCATGGTAAGTGGCTGCCCAAAATTTGGGGGGAAAAAATCCTTTACTTTTCACGGTGCTTTTTGAAGTCCTGAAAGCAGATGTTAAACACTGGGGCCTGCAAGGGTGCGCTTTGCCAGCGCAGGAGGGAGATGACCGTCATGCAGACACAGTTTAGTACTTCAGTGCCTTTTTTCCATCGAAGAATAAAACCCCCAATTTGCGATATAAAATATTTTCAGCTGTCCTACAGGCTAAAGGAAATAAATTACACAGATAGCGGGGAATCTAATGCTTACCTTACAGTGGTACAAAGAACAAATCACTGGTATTTGTAGTTGCTATGAGTTGTTCAAAAATTTACAAATATGGACATCAAGAGTAAGTAATAGAAAAACAACGCTGTAGCTGTAAGAGGCCATTTTGAACAAATTGTGCAACACTTGCTATTAGAGTCGCTCCTATAAATAGGTATGTAAAAGAAAGGTTTCTTAGCTGGGATCAGCTGGCCTGTTCTAGTAACAACATTTCCTTATAAAACAACAAATCTTGATAGCTGAGAGGTAGTGACGGAAGTTGACTACTATGGGAATTTATTTAAAAAAAAAAAAAAGTAGTTCATTAAATACTGCAGAAAGGAGTGCATCCTTTATTTAACCACACCTCCTACTCACCCCAGAGCTGGGGTTAAGTTCTCTTCCAGCTTACCTTCTCTGATGTCATTAGCAAAAAAAGAACAAAAAAATGCAGTAGGATGCAGCAGTACCTGATCAAATTGTTGTTTCTAAATATTTTTTGCTAAATCCAAGAAATAGCTGCTGTAATATCATTTGTTAAAGGAACACTTGGGTGCTGCTTTGACAGCAAGGAGTTAAGAAAGCTCAGTTGTCTCTGTCTTACCTGTAGAACAGGCCCTCAGCAGTATATTTGGGAAAGCAAAGGGCTGTAAGCTGACCAGGGAAGTCAGTGGAATGCTTTCCTACCAGCATAGGCTGTTAGGTAGCAAAATCAACAGGGTTTTTCTTGATACAGATGGTGTAAGTGTGGGTTTACCCCCCCCCCCCCCCCCATTCCCCCCTGAGTTTCTGTCCCAGTCCCCACCACACCAGCACCTAAGGATGAAGTAGCTCTCAAACAGTTTGCTTCAACAGTGCAGTGTTTGGTCTTTGCTACTCCCCTCTAGTTTAACTTCACTCGCTTGCTGTGCACTATGCTAACCCACCTCAGCCAAGGCAGGTACAATATTGGCCCTGCTGGACCGTCACTGCAATGTACTGAACAAAAATTGTTGACTGAACACCACCTGTTCCTGCATCCAAACGTGTTTTCCCCCCAGAATAGCGTGATCATGTTAGCTCAGACTATACCATTCAACCTATGAACCGTTTGAAGCAGCAGCGCAGGCCCTGGGGAAGAGGCAAGAGCGGTAACTGCAAGTGACTGGTAGGCTGTAACCTCCTCCTGCCCTCACCTGTCCAGGGAGAATCCGTATGCTGCCTCCATGCCTGCAGCCAGTGCTGCTCTTTTGCTTTTCTTATTGTTGCTCCCTTGTTTAAGGCTGTGTTTGGTCAATGCAGTGCCTTGATTTGCTCTGGAAATCAGCTGGAAGTAGTATATTTTGTTCCAAAATGCTTGCTCCTTTCCTTGCAACAAAGCCTTCAGAGCAAACACACAGTGGTGAGCTGCTGCCCTGCAGACTCCACAAGTCTGAGTTAGGCATCTAGACTAGTAAGGGACTTACTTACTTACTCACAGGAAAGAAAAAGATTACACCAGCACAGTTAGCAAGCACACATTCTCTGTTATATAGAGAACCACATTTAAATGCCACGCTGATGAAAGACTATTTTTCCCTTCCTTAGCAAAGACTGGGGGCAAGCGGGATGAGCAACAGCCCGAGACAGGCTTTGAAATCGTATCATCGGCTCAGGTGCCCAGGCATTGAGTTGCTTGAGTTTACTTTGACTTGGACAGATCAGGAATAGATTTTTTGTTCTTCACCTTATGCTCTGGCAGTAATACTCCTGCCTGGACTACCTCCTGTAAAGCTCCAGCTGAATCTGAGAGCAGGTAGGTTCAAAGAACGTACACGATATCTTATTTGAAGTATTTTTTTAATATTAAAGTCACTATATTTTAAATCAAAAATGACACTTAATAGAATTCCAGTGTATTTTGTTTTAACGCATACTTTGGAGCGGGGAGGCCAGACTGTTCTGCTGAGTGCTTTACCTTCCACTGAACACAGTCGAGGAAGTGACTGCGTTACGGTGGCAGATGCAGGTCATAGCTCGTGCAGAAGTTAAATGGTCTCCTGTTCCGAGAGGCATTCAAACACTGTCCATTTTTTTTAGAACTTAACCGCTACAGTGTTGACTTTCTGAACATTAGTGAATTCTCCCCTTCCTCCCTGGTCCCCCCAGATATTGAGGTAAGCTTGTTAAATTTGGAATAGAAAAGCATGAGTTTGTTAGACCTGTCCTAGAGTTAGCTCCTTTCTGAAGTTCAAAGGCCAGTTCACTAGGCTGTTCCCCAGCCATCGTTTTTCTGGAAGAAAACATACCTGGCTTGCATCTTTAATTGCTGTATTGCTGATCAAAGTTTATTCCAGTTATTTTCTATCCCTTTTGCTACAAACAGTTAAAAGGCAGTCTTAGCCTCAGCTTATGTGGTTCATTACTTGACGACTCCTCTTCAGATGTCTCTTTCGGATTTTGATCATCCACTTAACACTTAACTTAGCAAAGTCTGCCGCCTTAAACAGAGCCAAAAAGATACCACAGAGAAGAGCAATCATGTTCCAGGGATTTGCTGTGATAATCTGAAAGAGATTAAAAATATTATTCCCCTCACCTGACTCAGCATATATTATACCTATTCAACAACAATTCCATTTTTCAATCCGAAGTGTTTTGCAGCATATTCCTTTACGCTGCAAAGGTGGCCTGTAGTGCCTTCTCCACCCATCTGCCTCGCACCACGGTTTTCTGATTCCTTCCATCAGGAAGAAAACGCACCATACTAGCTGCCAAATTCCTTTTGGACTATTTCAGGATATTGACTTGTTTAAAACTTTAGGGATACAGTTAAACTGCTAATTTTAAGACTATAGCTTAAATTTACTATCTTATTTAAAGATTTACAAAAATAAGCAGTCACGCTAAAGATGATCTTCCAGAAGACAAAGCTAAAAGAAGCAACTACTGGAAAGCTTTCACGAGACAGAATTGTAATGCTAAACCAGCTCCTGACAGCAGCAACTGTTTCTGCAGACCTACAGCAAGTATTTTGTGTTTCTATTTTTAACTACATTTGATTCGAGAGTAGTTAAATTTATTTATAGTTTGCAATTCGCCTCGCACCTCTAGGCACAAGGGTGACTTCTAGGATCCCAGGTGAAGCAAGCAGAGCTAGGCTTAGGCAGCAATCAAGTAGCACACAGCTTTGGGCCTCGCCATGGAGTGTGCAACTCTGACGGTCAGCACGAGCGTAGCATCGCTAGGTCACCACCAGAGCCAGAACATCTTAAACAGGCCTTCCGTATTTGTTAATCCTCCTAAGGGCAGCAGCTCCGGCTGCCAGTGCTTGTGAACTGTGGCCTCTTCAGCAAGAGGAAACAAGCACCCCCGATCCACTGGATCAAGGGCAGCTTTCGGCTCGAAGACGGCAGAGGCGTGAACCCCGCCGGGCAGAGAGTGAGCGAGCGGCGCCAGGAACAGGACTGGGCTCTCGAGGCTGAGGAGGCGCCTGCACTGAGGGGGGTGCCCCGCCCCAGTACAGACACGACAGCAGGAGTGCAGAGGGCCAACTACCCACTCCTGCCCCACGCGGTCTGCATTCACGCTCTGGTTCTGGGCAAGAAAACAAGAACTCCATGGATTTTGCTGGTGGTGGACTTTGGTTGTCAGGTAGGGCCATTTTAAATGCAAAATTTTAAACAGATTGTCTTTGCACACTTTGCCATTCTACGTTTTTCTGGGGAGGGCAAATGTATCTGACCTTCTCCCCTAGAACGCTAGGAAAACAAGATCTAGAGTTCACATGCTTTTAAAGCGCACGTACCCACAGTGTGCACCTGCACACCTTTTAAGCACTCCAGTGACTGACAGTGGTCTTGTCTGGCACAGCATACGCCTCTGGCTGCAGCATATTGAGCTAAATTTTAAAGTGCTTTTCTGCATTTGAATGCAGTACCAAATTCTAGTCTAATAATGGATAAAAAAATACACTAGGCTATTTTTATTATTCTGATTTAAGCCTAGGTTTCTTGCTTGTCAGTTAATAAAGTCATTAAATCGGTTTATCCAAGCACACTTATTTAAGCCAAAAGTTCAGACTTGACCTGAAGCTACACTTTGCACAGGGGACACATGCTTTTTCTTAGCTACATGTACCTCTAGCTGCAAACAGAATGCTGAGTGTCACCAAGCCAAGGGAAGGGCATTGGATGGTCTTGACCTCTGCCGAACATGCATTACTGGATATAAGGAAGAGCCTAGGCGGAAATTTCAGAAGTAACCTCACTCTTCCTCTGGATTTCTGCATGGAGTGAGGTAACAAGAGGCATGCGCACGCACACACACCATGAGCATGTACAGTCAGACAACGATTCAAAAAAGGACTAGTGTTACTCACATCTTGAACAGTCTGTATGAAAGGATCTTTCCATTCGAATACCACAAAAAACAGCTGGTCACTTCTTGGTTTAGTTCTCTGGTCAATATAGTTAACCACACTAGTCTGGAGAGAGGGGAAAAAAAACCCAACCGTGCAGGTTACTTTCTTCAGTGGTGTAGAGAGTCTTCTGTGCAACAGAAAAGGCTTGTAAGAAGGTGAAAGCAGCAGATTGTTTAGGGCCTTCCAGTTCAGCCTTCCTCTACCTGGAACAACAGGCCCCCAAAATATGGAAAGGGCAGTTTCCTCCATCTGTCTCATGTTCATATTCTTCTCCTATTTCTCACTTGGTAAAACTCCGCAATACCATTTTTATGCTGGTAGCCAGGGCCTTTATTTTATTACATAGTTTTTCCCTTTCAAGGGGGGGAAATTTCGTTTACAAAATTCATTTACTGGGAGTAATACAACATTTGGAAAGTTCTCATGAATGAATGCCAAATTACTTTTATTTAGCAGAGAACAACCACATGGTGGTGGCAGGAAGATGCTTTTTTTTTTTTTTGAAAAATCAGTTATAGAATAAGCTAGAAGATGCTAGCAAGTGCAGAATGAAAATGGAAGGGAAAGAAGCCTAGATGTTAACAATTAAAACCATACCTCCCAGTACTGCCCATTAACTAGGTTACCATTCGAAACTAGCACTGACCGGCAGAGAGCTTTAGCACAATTCCACCAGGGTACAGTTTAGGATACCAGATCGATGTTGCAGCCACGTGAAACCATAGTCTTAATACTTTCCTGATTGATTGTGGTTCTTAAGACATCAGGCCTCAGAAAAACATTTATCTTGTCTTGTAACACACCCCCCAGCCCAAGAGGGCAACTACAAGGGGAGCTACATAGTTTGTACACAGGCAATAACAACCCAGTTTGCACTAACCCCCAGCCGCTAGGAGACAATATAAACCGCTCAAGAGCCAGGCAGTTACCTAACAGGAAAGCACACTGGAGTTACAGCTGAACAAGTGATGGAAGCACTTCTCCCTTCTCCAACCCTCAAAGGAGTATTTACATCTTGGTGTGTGCACAAGGGAGTACTGCTCCTCTTCCCACATTAGTTTAATACTGCACTGGAAGTAATGAATCCAGCAGTACTGTAACTTCATTTCAGGATTGTGGCAGGAACTATAGATATGAAGACAGTGATTCAGCAGACATTGTATGAGGGATGACCTACTACAAAAACCTCTGGTCTACCATGGCTTAGTTTCTTTACAAATACTTCAAGATTTCTATCAGTCTTCCCCACACACCCTGCTCTGACCAGATTTTAGCCTGTGAACACGTAGAAGCGGGAGCTAGAACACTGTATGTGTCCATTCAGAGCATATGGAGGCTTCACCACCCCATGTTTTCTGGTCAAACACCTTTGCTGCAGACTTAGCCTACATCACCCCAAGTACGCTCATTCAAGAAAACTGCACACCAGGAAACAAACAGTACATAAAGCTAAATGAAGGCAATGGGAAAGGAAGAAAAGGCAAAGTAATGACTACTGGGCTAGTTAGCAGACTGACTGTGCTATTTGTCCTAATATTTGTACCCAGCTTTCTGGTATGCTGTCTCCCACTTTTAGATTTGAAAGGCTAATGGACTTCCTTATGCAATTTGAGCAGACATTATACTGTCAAATGAAGCAAGTGCAATTTATGTCTGAGCTATTTCAACTTCTACTACATTATTAATAGGGATCTGAAACCCAAAATTCACATTTGTACCAATTCCTATTTTTTTAGAAAAAACGCCCCACAAAACCAAAAAAAACCAACACAGTGTTCACCTACCCAGCTGATCAGAGAGTCTGTAACTGCTGGACTAAGCGGGTGTTTATGGTCACAAAAAGCTCAGCTTTTTCTGGGTTTGAGTCAGCCTTTTATTTCTACTTTGCGACACATTAGACTTGGGCACACAAAGGAGGACTTTCAAAAATCCTACACTGGGTAAGTACCAAATGGCAAGTGATACAGAGCTGTAGGTGATGAAGGACAGACAGGCAGACAACTGCTGTTAGTGCTTACATGGCAGCAGCTGACTGCTGCATTCTTTCCTCTCCTCCAAACTAAGGCATTAGTTTGGGACTTGCATGACTTTGGGCTTTGCCTCCTGCCCTCCTCCAGTGGAGCAGGAGGGTACACCACCGCAGTCACAGCTCTGCTCTTCCCTTAAGGCTTTGCCACATAAGGCAAAGATTCTGCTTCATTTTAATCTCCACAAAGTACTCTTTCCAAGTGTACCATAGACTAAGAGACGGCATTGTCTCTGAAACACATACTCTCTAAAAAGGACTGATCTTAAAATTCTCATTTCTCATCACCAGTGAGACTCTCTCCCCAGCCAACACTGGGAGCAAGATAACAAGCTCAAAACACAATTAGTCTCCTGTCCATTAGTATGAACAGAACAGGAAATCAGTTTGACTTTCATCTCTAGCTAAGTTTGCATCTTCCACCTGCGTATTTTCTAGTTTTAAATGATGCAAGTTAAGTTACTCCATGTTTCTAAGGATACTCAACAGATAAAAATCCCAAACCCAAACAAAAAACAGACATGAGAATGCTACAAAGGATACAAGGCTTATGTTTACCTCTTCATCCTAACATCAGCCCTTGTGGTAACCTAAACATTACCTCTTTCCAATACTAGCTATTATTTACACAATTCCTTTGGCAATTGTTCCCCACCTTGAACTAAAGGTAGCTGTGTTAATATTTCTATGTCGGTCTCTTCGGACCCTTAACTCGGACTACAGGTGTCACTTATAACACATTCAAGGCCTGGATTTTCTGGCCTCCCCACTAGGAGATGTTTTCCTGAGCTGTGTCACTAAGCCATACCAACAGCCATGCACATCAAGACATTTACACTTTTATAGAACCTTTCCATGTTAAGAAAGAATGCAAATAACTGTACAGCCAAAACTGCTCAGTGGCATGTGGCGTAATGGATGCAATGAAACAAAAAACAAGCTCCTGATGTTTCACTTACTTAACCAACCCACCCACCCTTCTTCCAACTCACATTGCTATTTGCCCCAAGAACTGGTTCTGTTGGCCAGTTATCATTAAAACCACAGCAGTAACTAGTTCTTAATAAACTAAGAGGTCCCAAGAAACTCTTCCTGAGGATTTTTTTTTTTTTTACCTCTTGTTTGAATTCAACAGTCTCACTACCATCTTCTTCTTTTGTTTTCACCAAGGACATCTTGACCCACGTTCGAAAGCCTCCGGAAAACTTCCAGCTGGAGTATGAACTTTCACAGTCCTTCATGAATTCTGCTTTTTCTGGACTAAAGGAGAAAGACCATTACTTTACTGACCAAACTCAGAGCAGTATCTGAGCACTGTAGGCAGGAGAATGTCAGACCTACACGCACTTCAAAATGCGTTCACAATTCCTTTTATGTTTCAACTGCTAAAATTCAGCGTACCTAAAACATTGTGAGTAGTGATATTTTGATTAATTTGCACTCGTGTTCTTAAGCGCAGAAGACTTACCTGGTCCCCTACCACCCTGGAGTTCTGCCTGCCCCTAGGGATGGTTCTGCCTTATAGGGGAGCTTCGTTTTGCTCATCTGTCATCGCTGGGACAGAAAGGAGCAGAGCCAGGACTCTAGGAAACAACTCGCCACCATGCTAGGAAGCAAGAGATGGAAGGAACAGCCTAGAGGCAGGACAGGCTGCTTCACCCCATTTCTGGGATGCAAATAAATTGGTTGCAATGCAGACATACTTAAAATGCTTTGAAATTTAAGTTAAGGTTAGTGTATTCCTATTATTTTGGGAACGCTATACCTTTGGTGTAAGGCTCCCATCTGCAGTAACATGGCTGTTTGCCCAATATGCAATCACAGATATTTGTAGCCCCAGAACAGCAGGATTGCTTTGTGTCTTTTTTTTTTTTAATACTGTGACCGTAAGCCATTTTAAGGCTTCCAATACCCCTCACACCGCAAGTGGTAAAGAGGCAGCTCTAAGGCATATCTGGTCTCCATCCTGTCTCCACCAACTGCACAGGACACAGTGTATTAACCACACTATTTACTTGGAGCTCCGCAGTACTGTGGAGGAGCCACTTTCACGTCATCTCTATGAAATAAGCCTGGCCCTGCAGCTGCTTTTTCAACAAGGTTTCATTTGAGATGAAGGGGTAAACCACTGTGATGAATCATGAATCATTAAAGCACAGACTGCTGATTTTTACTAAAGACAGATTTCAGGTTGCAGAGATATGTCAGGGTACGCTGGTCAGTGAGAAGGGAAAGGGAAAGGGTTTTGACTCAGATTAAATCCATCTTCGGAGGTGAAGGGAAAGAGTATACTTTGCTCATATGGCAGAGAGTGTGCATGGCTAGGTGTATTGGGAGATTAAAGTATTTTAGCCTTTCAAAGACAGATGCAAAGAAGTGAGGAAGAAAAGCAGAGCTGAGGAAGCAAGCTCTCATCCCAAAGAACAGACCCATCAGGAAGATTTGTCCTGTACTAGCACCAGGTGGATTTGCACTTTTCCTGTCTTTTTCCTCAGTTTTCAGAACTGGGGCTCCTTCCTGCAAACCAAGATGTCTTGTCTACAAGGCAGCAAGAGCACGGACTGATAAAAAGAGTATCAATCATACTGATGGCTACTCTGTACTACACTGCCTGCTCAGGCTTAATAGATGAATACGCACACATTCGTAGGAAGGCAAAAACCTAGCAAAGCCATTGCTCTCAAGTCAGGGCTTCAGGTGATGGGCTCAATCACAGAACTCCATTGTGCATACAAACAGAAAGGAGAAGCGTTTCTGGACAGAAAAACAAATACACTTTGCTACCCATCAAGACAGATGATATTCCAAGAGTGTTTTAGCAGGTTAGGAATATCTTTACGGATTTGTGACATTAGCTGCTTGTTTAGTGATCCCAACAGGATGGCAGTGCACCTCTCTAACTCTCACAAGGAAGACGTGAGCAAAGTATCAGAACAAAGCCCACTGCCTGACTGCTCCTCACCATGCAAACCAATGACACAGGGAGACCTAATCTGACAATGATTTCTTCCCCCTTCGGTAAGCGGGTACAGCAGCAGCTGATGGGACAATACGGAAGAGCACGGTGCTTTGCCTCTCAGAGGAACACACATAGTTAGCACTCTGCCAGCCAGTCATATGCCTAATGCATGACCAAATACAGCATCCTAGAAAAGCTTTCCAAACCAACATGGAAAATTGGGGCAGGAAGTTACGACACAGCTGAACGTTACAGCCACAACTTACATGGTAAGCAGACAGCAGTAGTATACTTTGCCTTCGACAGTAATTGCAGGCTTGAAAAAGAAAGATTAATAATATCTTAGGAGAAGCTGTGGAGAAGTGATCTGAGAAGGCATCTCCTTGCATGTGGCCATAATCCAGACCACTGCCACAGAGTCAGGGGAAAAAAAAGGCGGGGGAGGGCAGGGAGCAGAGTAGAGAGGCACAAGCTTTGCACAAACGATAGCAGAAGGCAAACAACGCAGCTTAAAACCCACACTCAACTAAGTGAACACAAGACAGGCAAGGGATTTTAATCTGAAGAACAATTCTCCAGGCAGACGATTTCTTTTAATTCCCTCTTCACCCCAAAGACAGACAACCTGCAAAGGCTGCACATTATTTTATTTTCTTTTTTCTGTTCAGTAAATTCTTCTACCTATTACGCTGTCCTTTAGATGTGTCGTGGTTTAATTTCAGTCGGCAACTAAGCACCACGCAGCCGCGTGGTAAGATTCCTGGAATACTCTGCACCAGGCTCTCCCAAGATATTAATGGTACCTCAAGACCATGCAAAAATTCCTACATCACAGCAGAGAAAGAGAAGTGCAAGAGGCCACTGTCTCACTCAGGTGAACTACAAAGCCCTGGTCTCCCCTCAGCCAGTGCTCTCTGGTAACCATTGACAGTTCAAACGACTAACAGAGAGCCCATTGCCCTAGCACAGACTGATCAACATCAGAGGACGAGAGGTTGTGTTTGTCCCAACTGCGGGAGTCGCTAACCTAATTCTGGACTGGGCTCTAGCTCTGCAGTGCATCCTTCTAACACCGATCTCTATGGACCAACCCACAGGAGCCAGAGACAGCTTAGGACATCCCACCAGCAGATTCCAACGCAACAGCAAGAGCCAAAACCACAGATGGGTCAAACCCAATTTGTATTTATTGCTTTTGCTTTCCCCTATACTGGGAAACTCTCAGACAGCCATGGGATCTAATAAAGCGTCAGATGGTGTGGTACCAAAAGTCTTGACCCTTCTACGTTATAATTTATTTCTCTGCACACAGCAATCCAGACCAGAGACATGAACATGGAGCTCTGTTTAGACCCTTAAATAATCTCTGACCTGTTCAGGCTGGTATTCGTCATCTCACATGACCGTAAGTTATTTTACATGCTATACTAACAATAGTTTGTCAGTAATATGTTCAGAGGATTTTCTTCTTAAACCCATGTATTATACTAATGACAGTTCAGGAAAGGAACTTGTATTTTTAGCTACACTTTTTTGGTAATTTGCAAGGGTTTCATTATTTCCTTCCCTCCAATTAATACGGTACAGGCAGCAGCTGCCACTGTCTTAAAAAAAAAAAAAAAAAAAAAAAAGAGAAAAGCCAGTGGCAGTATCCCTCCAACTCACAGGCCAACAATAGCACACAGTTCAGCAGTGTTCTGTTGTTGTGGTTTAACCGGGCAGGCAGCTAAACACCCCATAGCCGTTCGCTCACTCCCCCCCACCCAGTGGGATGGGGGAGAGAATCAGGGAAAAAAGTAAAATTCGTAGGTTGAGGTAAAGACAGTTTAATAGGACAGAAAAGGAAGGGAAAATAATAATAATGATAAAAGAATATACAAAATAAGTGATGCACAATGCAGTTGCTCACCACCCACCGACCAATGCCCAGCCAGTTCCCAAGCAGCGGTCGCCATCCCCTGGCCAACTCCCCCCAGTTTATGTACTGAGCATGACGTCGCATGGTATGGAATGTCCCTCTGGCCAGTTGGGGTCAGCTGTCCTGGCTGTGCCCCCTCCCAGCTTCTTGTGCACCTCCAGCCTTCTCAGTCAGCAGGGTATGAGAAGCTGAAAAGTCCTTGACTAGTGTAAGCACTGCTCAGCAACAACTAAAACATCGGTGTGTTATCAACATTATTCTCACACTAAATCCAAAACACAGCACTGTACCAGCTACTAGGAGGAAAATCAACTCTATCCCAGCCGAAACCAGGACATCCGTGAAGGCCAGAACAAACCTAGCAAGCAGTGCCAGTTTCATATAGTCTGTTGATCCAATTTTAACAGAAGAGCTGCAGAGAATAAAAGCCTTGACAGAAACAACTGGACCTTCCTTGAGTCGTTACCACTTGCTATGCCTCAAAAAACCCTTAAAGGCACAAGTCTCTAGATGCCATTTTTATTATTGCTTATGGCTGATGCTTGCCGCAGCCTTCACTGATACAATTATTCCTATTTAAAGCAAAAGTGAGCTGTGCATAATACCGTCTATTTACACAGAATACAAAATACACAGAAAGCATGGTGTAGATACAGCAGGACTCTTCTCACCAGTTTCAAAGAGTTTTGGATTGTGATTTAAGATGATGGAATACCCTACACATATATTCTACAGCAGTGTGCCTGTCCAGCCCAACCCAAGCTGTTTGCAGCCAGGCAAAAAACTGTAAAGGTAATTGTGATATCTCATGAGTTTTAGCATGTATCTCAGCATCTTTGATAACACTTTACATGAATTGCTGGACACAGTGCTAGTAATATGCTGTCATGACCAGTGAATGAGACACTTTGTCAGGAAAAGTAGTTAACAGCAGCCAGTAACTGAAGTTTTTAGAGGCCGTATGGAAGGACACACAATGGTTTCTACAGATATCTTAGTCCAGACTTCCCATCAACTAAATTTAGCATCCACTGATGAACCAGAAATCATTTGTTATTTTCTCTTCTGCTGGAAGTTGGACAGAACGAGTACATTCCACATATGCATGCAGTTTCACATACACTTCATAGTCAGGAGAAAATGTAAACTTTCAACCTGCCCTGAGCCTGTCCAGTTCATGCCCCAGGACGCCAGGACAGCAATACACAATACTGAGCAAGACAAGCCATACAATTTGTACCAAGCTCTGGAGGATGCTATAAAAGAGACACTACTGGCCTCTTGCGCACAACTGGTTCTCTTACTGTATTTCACCTCAACATGCAGATCATTTACTACTAAGTTTAATGGCCTACATACTCTTGCCAATTTTACCATTATCTGGGTTAGTTCAAAACCAGTGTTAACTCGCATTCCTACTACCTGCTGCAAATGAGCACAAAGGATGCATCCCCAAACAGACACCAGCATTTCCTACCTTTTCACTTTGCTCAAAACATAACCCAGGCTCAGCCTTCACTCTCCCAGCTTCAGTTCTGGTGCCTTCCAACACCGAGACAAGGCAGCTTCTCTAGGAACAAAGCAACAATTCCCCATCTCTTCGGGGATCGATTCTGCCACCTAACCGGTTTGACCTGGCAAACCTGGAGGCAGGAGATTGCGATCCAGGTTTCTCCCAGGCAGCTTACAGATGATTCTTACTGATTCACCTACACTGGCGCAAACACAGCTGTGAAGCTAGGACCTTTGCAATACTGCTTATTGCTGTTTTGCACATCTAACCTGCCTTTGCACAACATGTGGCACAAGCGTTTGGGACAGCAGCGTGCAGACTTGCAGCTTGCTTGCAGAAATAATTCCAACTTAAGTACAACATACATGTTTTAACTTGGGAAGAAACAGCTCTTTAAAATGGCTTCTCTGCAAATTGATACAATGAGCACAGAAATGTGGCTTCCGAGACTTGAGTATGCATAGATCAAGTTGTGTCTTGGTAAGTTGGCTCATTCTGCAAAGAGCCAGGAACCAGATGCAACACAACCATGCCTTCCGCTCTGTGTTTCACAAGGGGTGGTCTCAGACAGTGCTCGTGTCTTGCCGTATAGAAACGGCTGTGCACCTTACTAGAATCGGTCCCGCTGTACCTACCGCTAACTGCAGCACAAGCCACAAAAACTGAGAAAAAACAACACAGAAGTAGCACCTTCTACATCACTACTCTTAACTGGTATTTTCTCACCCTAAAATATCAATGCCTAAAATACCTGGAACATTAGCATTTTATGAGGTGTTTTAGTACAGCTACAGAAAGTACTTAATGACTTAAGATCTCTCCTTCACTAAAGTAGAAATGCTTTGTAAAAGGCAAATTCAGATAATTGGTCTTTAGCCACCCAGAGATACTGTGACTGAACACTTCCAGTCTTTGCTCCATCCGAAAAGCACCAGTATGATCATGTCCAAGCCTCCAAGAATGCTTTGTTATGATAAAATCTGTTATTTCTCTTCCCCTCCCTCACCTAATTTTGTTCTGCATATGGCCTTTATGCCCTGTCCCTTTTTCACTGAGCACCTGACTATTACCAAATTAAGGCTTTCTATTAGGTCTCACTCTCACTAATCTCTCTTGTCTAGCTTTTAATCTGGATCACAGAGAGAAGAACAGAACTTGACTTTAAATTAAAGCAAAAATTAAACAGTTAAGTATGGAATCTATTCTCACAAGGTGGGAAAAAGGGTGGGGCTTTCCAGAAAGTTCAAGGCAGGATTAATTCCACTCCTGTTAAAATTAGAAGGAGGTTGATCAGTCACTCCAATGGCACCAATGTCAAACCAATATGAAGCAATTTTGAAAACCCCACCTATGAAATTACATCATTCTGCAGAATCTTACATAAAGCTAGTAATACAAAGAAATATAGTTAATCTTTCAATAAAATCACAACAAATCAATCTAGGGATCTGGTCTTTACAGTAACTGCTTTAAAAAAAGAAAAAGAAAGGTACAGAAACATTAGTGTTCTCAGTGCACTTCCTGAGCACGCTGCCCAGGACAGCACACTTCCTGATCACCCACAGCAGCAGACAGTGGTAAGCCAGCACAAACTTTGAACTTTTAGAAAGTACAGCAACAAATGGCTGAAGCATAGCTGAAGGGCAGTTTTTGTCACTGAAGAAGTCCCCAATTCATTTTCTAAAAAGTAAGGTTAGTAACCTGAGACATGAAAGAGCATCAATGTAACCCAAACATTTAAAAAAAAAAAAAAAAAGAGAATGTAAAAGCCTGTCTGATTTTTACTGAAAAAGCCCTGCTTTCACTAGCATTGTTGTAGCAAGTTCAATGCAGTTACAGGCTCATCCCTTTACATACCTGTTGATGAACTCTTGGAAAGAAGAAAACAGAAGGTAGTCAATGGCACTAAAATCTTGGTCCGTTCCATTTAAACGAAACTGCAAAAACACCAGTTCCTTTTTCTTCACATCACGAGGGCCTTGAACAACCAAAGCATACTTCTGTAAGCAAACAGAGAGATGGTGAGAGTAGCGAAGGGATCCTCATTTCCTGTTCATGAATTTGCCATGTCACCAATACTCTACAGAAATCTAATACACACCGAGATTTTCTTGGCCACTACTAAGTATATGTCTATTAAAGTGTCTAACAAGAATGCCAATCGAATCCCTCCTTTTAGTTTAAAAATGAAGTCTTTACATCAAGATTTAGTGTTTTTCTAAGAAATCTGCTTTAGTTCTATTCATAGTCCTTTGGGTTCATGTGGCATTACCAGTCAAGGCCCTGCAACCTGCATTCTGCAGAAGGACAATCAAAACTGTTTTGAGCATTGAAGTCTAGGAAATTTCAGCTCCTGACATGAAACAAGCTAACATAGAGTCTGATGTGGAGAACATCAGGCTTCTCCTTGAGAAAGAGGAACAGTTTCACAGCCCCCAGCACCTCAAGTAAGCTGCTGAAAGGAAAGAAAAAAAAAAATGCTAGCAGGCAGAACACAACTTAAAGTAGTTGTCCTGGTTTTGGTAGGGATAGAGTTAATTTCCTTTCTAGTAGCTGGTACAGTGTTTTGGATTTAGGATGAGAACAAAGTTGATAACGCACCCATGTTTTAGTTGTTGCTGAGCAGTGCTTACACTAGCCAAGGACTTTTTAGTTTTCCATGCTTTACCGACTGAGAAGGCTGGAGGTGCACAAGAAGCTGGGAGGGGGCACAGCCAAACTGGCCAGAGGGACATTCCATACCATGTGACGTCATGCTCAGTACATAAACTGGGGAAAGCTGGCCGGGGACTGGCTGGGCATCGGTCGGCAGGTGGTGAGCAACTGTACTGTGCATCACTTGCTTTGTGTATTATTATTATTATCATCATATTATTATTATCATTTTATTTCAATTATTAAACTGTTTTTTATCTCAACCCACGAGTTTTTTCTCACTTGTGCTCTTCCAATTCTCTCCCCCATCCCACCGGGTGGGGGGGAGTGAGCGAGCGGCTGCGTGGTGCTTAGTTGCCGACTGAGATTAAACCACGACAGTAGTGCAGGCACTATATTGAACAGCAAGCTGCTGCTTGCAAAAGGACTCGGCCAATTTGAACAGGGCTCTACGTGGTTCAGAGGTCTCTGTGTCAGTGCCTCTTCATTCCGCTGCAGGACTAGAGCCTATTGGATCAGCAAGCTTCTAAATGAATGTACCACGCAGCATAAAAACACAGGTTCTTAGTTTGTTAAAACATGCAAAAGAGCGTATTAGTGGCAGAAATTAAATTAGACTTGCACTTAGAATATTACTTTCAAATATACTAAGGAGCTGCTTCCCAGAAAGAAATGGTGACTAGGCAAAAGGCAAAACACGAAGAGGAAAAAAAGTTGACCAAACAGGTACCTAGATTGTTTGTTTGTTCACATTTAGTTTCCTTAAAAACAATCTCAGCAATCACTTTGGATACAAATGGCCATATTTAATACTTCATTTTTTGAACATTTATTTATACAGAAGCTAGATTCCCTGCATTTTTAAGGGCAATTTAAGACAGACTATCACTCAATCTACCCATCTTATTGGCTCACAGCATTTCAGTGTAATGAAACGCTTGGTGCCCAGTTAAGATTTTTCCAAGTGTGACAAAAATAGTATGTAATTCCCAGCAAACATACAAAAAGAGAAAAGCTATCCTGCTTTAATGGCATAACTACTACTGCTTTCAATCAAAGCCAGATTTACTATATCAAGGAGTATGCTTGCCAGTTCATTTAGGAGAGGAATGAAGCGAGAGTTTCATTGTGAAAAATGACTTATTTTGTCCCATTCAGGTTTTCATGCTGCACACACCCACATGACAGCTGATCATCCATAACACACATACACGCTGAATGAGGTCTTTTACATTTCTGAAAACAAAAGGACAGATGGCTTGGAAAAAAATTAGAAGTAAGGATTTTTTGCAGCACTAAGTAAATATTTTTACTTTCAAATACCATTACGAGCAGAAAACCCCCACTGAATAAGCTTTGTTCTATTATATTATTATTACCATAGTTTGATTAGTAAAAGGATCCGTGTAGTTGATTCTCCGAGTGGTGCATTCAATGTCTCCTGGCTGACCTGGATTTATCAGAGGCGGAATGTGATCATAGTAATGATGCTTGCAGCTAAGCAGCCGAGCCTTGCCTGGGTAAAAGGCAATACCTGTTTTGGGAGAAAAAACATTGAAGAGAGCTGATTTCTTTCCCAAGTATACAGATTTTCATTCTGGGATTTAATCCCACAGGATACTTGAGTCATCCTCAAGATCCAGCAAAACAATCAAATTAAACCACACGCTTCAGCATTTTTCTGGAGCAGGACAACAGTGCCAGCTGCATCAGGACAGAACCCCCGCAACGCGTTGAAAAAAATCAGGGTTCATTTTCTATTACGATGATTCAAGGTTCACAGAAGCTATTAAGTTTCCCTAGTCTTCCCACAAGCCAGCAGCTAACACATCAGTCCCTCTGTCCCCAAATGAAATTAATGTGTAAAGTAAGTTAGGAGACCACTGAAGTCAAGTGGGACATGCAGCACTTCAGCATGTACATGTTTTCAGATACTATCGTTTAACATGTCAAATTTTAATTGGAAATAATGTATGTACTATACATGACAGATCAAAGATCACTGGCTGATCTAATAAAAGTGAAAAGATGCTCTTCAGCACATCTAGCATCTTCTGTTCACTGAATACAATGTAACGATAAAAATCAAAGCCATCAAACAAGTACTAACTGTTACCGTCCCTTATTACTTATATCACTAGGTAGGCAGGCTACCTATGGAAATTCATATATACCATAAATCTATGGTTTCAGACCAACAGCACGCATTAAAAAAACCCCTCAGTCACCTCAGCTGTAGAAGGCTAGCAAAATAAAAGGCCCAAAACCCAAAAGCCTGTTATGCCACATATGCCACATTTAGTATTGGAAACAAGCTTGCTTGAAGATAATCTAGACCAACTACCAAAAAAGTATGATTGGAGTTATTAGATATGATTAACTCGCACAACTGAGATGACGAGATGCCAAAATGCGAGACGTCAAAGCAGCCAGCATATATCAGTCTAAAAATGCTTTATCTCTTTCTTCAGTGCTCCATGCTTGCAACTTGCCATCTCATCACTTTAATAGAGCAACAAAGTAAAAGGCTACATTAATTTAGGTTCTCTGATCTGGCAGGGATCCCCGCCAATACTTTTGGACTTATATGTATGTTGCTCCGCTTCTTTAAATGACATTTTCTTCCTGTTGCTGTATGAAAAGCTCACACACAAAAAAAAAAAGGGGGGAAGCCTGCTCTTACAGTCAGATCCATACGGTCCAAACGCAAGGACCTACTTACAGAGCTGAGCCTAACTGACCATACAGAAAAACAACTACAGGAATATGGCAACAACTTGAAACATTCACCTTTCAGCCACAATTACTGGAGTGGTTATTTGTAAAATGTGGTAACACTTCGAACAAAAGTGTTATTTTTAAATTGGAAACTGACCTATGACTGTTTGAGTTGCATTTGCTACCGCAGCTCTATTTATGAATGGTTACTGGATAATTTAAAAAAATAATAAAGATAGAACTCACTATTCAAAAATGCTTCTGTGGCGTAATCCCTTCTGCAAACTGCAACACAGTTTTCTGATGCCACGCTGCATTTTTATGCCAACATTGTTCCCTGCAGTCACATCACATTTTCATTGCCTACTGATGTAATACCAAGTTGTAAACAATGCCGAACAGAAGCAAAAAGTGGCATTGTGGTTATTTTATGGTTGGTTTGAGAAATTCACTTTCTTTACTGTCAACAGCATCTCACTGTCCAGTGCAGCACTGAGGCCCTGATACACATCCTATGCGCTACCCTGTTTGAATGATACAGTTTGGGGAATATTTCCATAAGGAATTATCTTCTTTCCCTATAAGAGGACACATTCTAGAGTCTGCAAACACTTCTTATCTACCAAACGTTGCATGATGCTCCGCAGCTACTGTCATTCCTGTTATTGACATGAAAACTCCCAAAATGTCCCCAAAATTTGTCCTACAATATTAACATTTCCATGCAAAGTTCATAGAATCATAGAATCATTAAGGTTGGAAAAGACCTCTAAGATCATCGAGTCCAACCGTCAACCCAACACCACCATGCCCACTAAACTATGTCCCTAAGCGCCTCATCTACATGTCTTCTAAATACCTCCAGGGATGGGGACTCAACCACTTCCCTGGGCAGCCTCTTCCAATGTTTAACCACTCTTTCAGTAAAGAAATTTTAAGTTAACACAACATAGATTAGAAAAGAAGAAGTGAAAGACCTGGGTCAAAGCATTACACGCACTCTGGGCCCTGGAGACTCAACACCAAAAATGTAAAACAATCCAAGATAAATGTGAACAACGACTTAACCCATTTTGTTTGTTACCAGTCTTACCAGGTGCATCGTACAAGGACACTTCCTTGTAAGAGACAGACATCACTGGGTGCTTGAGCTTCTCCCTGAAGTCACTGATGGTTTGGTAGACAAGGAACACAGCTACAGCCATGAGCAGCAGATAAATAAACAGGAGAATTACTGAAAAAACATTCTTTAGGCAGGTCTTGCTGAAACGCAAAGAAGGGGCAGTGGTACCCAGTTCACTATCTGGAACCAAACAGAATATGGATTAGGACTTTAAAATACAGATATTTGGGCTGAATTTATGTAGTGTTCATTCAAAGAACAATCACTGGAGAGGAAAGTAAGCCTGAAACTCAGCTTGATTTAAAAAACCCACAACCATTACTGGTTTTGATGATCAGTCAGACAGATGCTTCCTTCTCAAGCATGAGGCGTAATCATCCAAAGATTTTGCCTCTTTTTCACATGTTGAATTTGGAACTCTGCTTAAGGACACGGCAGGCAGGAAGCAAGCTTTATTTTCAAGGACGACTCGGAAACAAAGTTCAAACTTCACAAGAAAAAAAGTCTGTTGATGGTCAATCTTTCCTCCTGGAAAAAACAACTCCTTTCTCCCCTCCCAGTCTGAAGTGATTCTTACACACTTAGCATATGCATCAGCAGAGAGATTTAATATTCTAATGCTCTTCCGCAGCTATCTGCATTGCATCTCCAGCATGGTAGAAGTCACTAGATATTTGTTACCCTCTCATTTTTGGACTCTAGTTTGTAACTCCTTGTGCATACTACATAAAGTTTCACAAAAGGATTCTTCCAATTACAGCTAGAAAAAGACCAACCCAATTCTCTCACAGTCTCCTTGCCTTCAAAGCTTATTCTCTGAAGATCTTCACACTTGCCTCACTTGTACACAGACACTGCCTTCCCCATACTCCTAGCATTCGCCATTTCTTTTGACAATACTTGTAAGGAAAACCTTCATGTACTCTTGAGCTACACGTCATCTTTTGATCGTGAGCTATGTGTAGCTGAACACACAAAAGGAGCATTAAAACCCAACATACGAAAGGAGATAAGTAGGCATATTTTACGCTGACTTTTCTGTGTGGTGTAATCTAATGAGTCCAGCCCTCTCAGGCCATGCTACACTCTGTCCTTCAACTATAGTAGCACAGTTTGGTGTTTGTTCCTTACCACAACAAACACTAGTGCCTTTTAGTAAATCCTATCGAACACATAACCTCTTACAAAAGTCCATGATCACACACATGTTCCCAATTTCATTGCCAGGAGATGGCAGCCAAGGAAATTAAGACATTAATATGCATAAAATTGCACTATTGAAACAAGTGCGTCTTGAACAGCTGCAAAGCGTTTAGGGGATACTCATTTCAGGTTGGCTTACCTTCATCCCTACATCTGAGCTGCAATAAGCCGATTTAACACTGCCCCGCACCCTCCAAAAGGAGGTCCGAACAGTCTAACTAAAATCTGTTTAAAAGCACATCTGCTCAATATTGCACCTTGCTCATGTACCTCTGGCACAGACTTTGCTTGCAATCCACTGCCGTCACAGACACCGAAACTCAGGTAAGATACAACGTAAAGGAAGATGACATACTAAGCTATCTCAGAACCAGATATGCTGAATCTTCTTTGATTGAGCACAGTTCATGACAAAGAAATGTTCTCATCTCAATCCTTGGAAAAACTCCTTGGCTTTCCATCAGCACTTATTCCCCAAAATAAGTAATTTAGTGCTTTGTTTGCTTTCAAAAGTGCAATTAAAAAAACCCTAACCAAACCCACACACAGAAGCAGCTTATCAGGTACTTAAAATTGGTAATTTCTGGGTCAATAGTTCTCACCTGGTAAAATAACAGAGCTGGCATCTTCATGAACTTCCATCTCTCCTTCTGTCTCATCTGTTGGGTTTTCAGATACTCGCTCCACATCTTCACTCAGCTGTGTAGTTAAAACAGTGGTTCAATTTCCAAACATGCTCTCAACTTGCAATTGCTGGAATTTCTATGGTACAAATAAAAGAGGCTCCAACTAACCAAACACACAAAAACATGCCCCCAGTCCAAGAGCACCCAACATCTGTTCCACTTGTTCACAAGACAAGAGTCACATTTACATAGACCTACAGCTAAAAATTAAGTGACTTGCATGCTGCAAAAAGAGAAAGACAGCACATTAAATTTAACCTACTTCTACCCTGCTGCTTCAACAATATCACCTTTTCTTTCAAGATCAAAGTAATTGTTTCCCTGGCAGCTTCAGCTCACTTTAAACCCCCAATTAGGGCAATGCCCTCTGAAATAAGCAGGAACTTTGATCTGTCACTCAAGAACGTGTTTTTAGGCATAAACAAACCACAGCACATACCAGCAAACAGAGCATTAGCACTTCTTAATAAAGAGGTGCATAAAGAGCGAGCTGCATTTTGACAGGTATTAGGGCAAGGAACTCAAACGCAGTCTCAGCCACATAGGTAGGTGGGTCATTACAAGACAACAGTCAAACATCCCTACATTTCTGGTACTCATTTGAGCTCACTGTACATATTATTATATATTAGTGGTTATGCAACTAATTAGTCTTCCGGTGTTTCTAAAACAGCAAGAGAGACCAGATGTTTTCTTGTTTTGCTATTCAGAGCTCTGGGCCCAAACTGCCAAGACACTCCCGTCAAAGTCAGAAGCTTGTCATATCAGATAGGCATCACAAGAGATCATGAAGCATTAGGCTTTTATTTTTATATGTATATATAAAAATGAAAATAAAAAGTGTCTCCTGTATGTTTTCCAAATTTCTTTCATGGCAGGGAATGACATACAAATTACAGCAAGGCAAACCGGGGCATAAGTTTACAGCATATCACGTGTTGCACAGTAACTGTCCAAACTAAACACTCAGCATCACCCACCTCATTAGGTACGGGAGATTAGCTTTGTTCCTATTTCAAGGAAAATGGTGCACAGTTAATGCAGCAGCCATACTGAATGCTATTAAACTTTACACCCCCAACTTACTCAACAGTAACATGCATGTATCCATAAGGAAGTGCTTTTCTTTCACCCAACTTTAATTCAGTATTGAAATGATCATCATCATACCATTAACAGATCATCATTTGCACTTATTAGGAAAGAGTCCACTCATTTTACATCTTCAAAGTCTGACGTAAAGTCTCCATCACCTCCTGCTGTATTTCTGTATTCATTTCCACCATGCAAAGCAAGTTACCCAGTTGTTTTTAAATTCCTTGCACATAAATAAAGCATGATTTCCCATGGTGTGAGGCATGGAGTGAACAGGTAACTAATAGGCTAGACTCAGCTCATTTGCAGGAGACTTACTAGGGTCCAACCGAAGATACTTTTTTCAATTATCTTCGTAAAATAAGGGAAAATTAAGACTCTGCTCCTTTTTGTAGAACCACACAAGTCCTATTTGTGTACCTGACCCAAAATAAACTATTCTGACACAGGAAGCGTATTCACTGAGCCTTTTGCACTGGTTAAGCTAAATCAGCTAAAAAGCCAGTTCGAATTATACTCATGCAAATTCCTTATACCAGAGCTAATCCAAGAAGTTTAACGTAAGTTACAAAGTCACTGCAGTTTCTCAGCTGACTCCCACACCTCTCTGGTTCAGCCACGGTTCCCCAGATACAGGCACCTCATCGACTGAGGTTATGTAGAGGGTAAGTGAATTCTATTCCTGATAGCAAGAAGATCCCAACACAAGTTTAAAGAAGGACACAATATGCAACATTTCTTATCCTCTCAAGAGGACCTACAGCAACTCTTCAACATGTAGGAGAAGAGAAAAAAAACCTCAGAAAATGTAACATTTCAGCATTCCTTAGAAACAAAACAAAAAACCCAAACAATATGTGACTGTGGTTTTATTATCTCTGCTCACAAGGCAGACACAGCTGCATAAGCTTTTCACACATAAAACCAGTGAAGGACAGCTAGGCAACAGCAGGAGTGCTAACATTGCCTCAGGTGCAGTGAGTAGGTTGAGCTGATGTGTAAGACCCTCTAAAAAACAACTAATTTTACTGCGAATCCCAAACACCTGACTTGACAAGAGGCAAAGCTGCATAAACCCTCTGAGGCCACCAAGAGCCTAAGCGCTGTTCATGGCTCAGCCACCGCATTCTGAGCATACAGCATCCACAACAGTGACTCTACATGGCACGGCAGCGCAGACCTACAAACCCAACAATTCACAGATGTATTAAGCAAATCTTCTAACAACTGGGAAGCCAGCACAGCATTACTGCATGACAGCTGATTCTAGTTTCTCCACACTTGACAGAATCCCCAAATCAAGGCAACTGGCAACAGTGAACCTGGCATACGCCAATGGTGTTCACCCTCACAGGCCAGCTCTCCCTACATCTTATTTTTGATAAAGAGGTGAAGCGTGGTGCTAATGCAGAAGGAACATAAACTTGCAGGGCAGTTAAGCTCGCAATAGGATGCAGAGATAGGATAGGATGTCAAGAGCAGGAAGGGCATGAAACAGACCTTTGTTCAGCATTCCTCTGGGCTCTGCATGTGCAGCTGAGTGAGAAACAACTGCAGGAGCCTGCTCGTGACCCGGCAGTTCCTTTTCAGTTGTGCACACAGAAAGGCACTGGACAAACAGAAGCTCAGAAAAGGCAATTCCAGACATTTCAGCATCCCTGCTAGGGGCAGGAGCATCACAGGCTGCCCCAGGTGCCGGAGAAGGGATGGAAACGCAGCCACTGCACTTGCACACCATCTAGACTTGTGCCACGGAGTTTGGGACAGTCCCAAACACCCAGAGCAGTGTCAGCAGTGGCTGACACACAAGGCAGAAATGTAACACGCATAGTCCAGTCCATACTTCAGGCATCAGTGTGACTTCATTAACTCTCTCAAGTACCTCCCCTAAATACAAACTCTTACACGAGTTGATTTCATCCTAATAATCACAGGATAAAACCTTCCTCCTGGATAAAACCCTCTTAAATAAAAGGAGAACTTGTCCATGTAGGCCTTTTGCTGGTCCACTGATTCATCACCTTCCAATGCCTTCTAGACTGGCAGGAAAACCAGAAGCTGCAACAAAACAGGTAGTACTAAACTAAATTAGAACGTATTAAAACAGAGCCCCAAACTACCCATCACATGCAGAGGAAGCCAAACATCTGCATTCCTTTCGCCTGCAAGATGCAAACAGAAGTGACGTGCTGCAAGTCTCCACCGCTGCTGAACTTGGCACAAATAGCTTGTATCTCTAGTAGGAGAGATAGGAACGAGCAAGGAATTCCGGTTGCTGGAGCCTGTACATTGATATGCAAACTAGGCGCTGCCTCGGGCTCTTGGCAGGATGATAGTGCGGCCTTCAGTTTCATATATGAGAGCTCTGGTACCAGAGTTGCTTCTCACGCTGACAGACCATCTCCTTGTTACGAAAGCCCCAGTTACAGAGCTCACCGGCCAGCTGTACCTAGCTCATGCAATTAAAAGTACTGCTGCCGATTATTTTAACCACTTTTAAAGGTGAAACATGAAACTAAGCACACCCAAAACACCCGTTTCTTTCTGGCAAGTGCAGATGCAACCTGACATCCCAGTTACCCGGCAGCAAGGAGGGCTAGGGGCAGCACCAGGCAGGCGACGGCACACAGCCTCACGGCGACACCCACCCGGCTCGGACGCGCTTCAGCCGATCCAGGCGGGCCAGAAGGGGCACGTTAAGCTGTGGAGGGCTCCGTGCGGCAGGCGACCCGCTTCGCCTGGGCTCTCTGCCCCCGGCCAACCCCGCCGAGCCGCAGAGCCAGAGACCGGAGTCGAACTGAGCTCAGGGCGACAGCGTTGAGCGTAACCGCCTGGCGAGCGGCCAGCCCCGGGTCGAGCATCGGCGCCCGGGGGGCTGCTCCGGCCCCTACCGGAGAGCGGGGGCCCGCCGCCCGCTAGCCCTACCCCGGCCCCCTCGTACCTCCTGGTAGGATGCGGAGACCTCTGGTCTTAGCATGGCATCGGCGGAGGGCGTCGGGGAGCGGCCGCCGCGGGGGCCGGGAGGCAGCCCAGCCGCACCGCAGGGGACGGGACGGCGACACCGCGGCCGAGGCGAGCCGCCCTGCCCGGGCAGGGCCACGCAGGCGCCGGGACCCCCCACCCGCCCGCCGGCTGCTTCCCGCCCCGGCGCCGCGGCCTCGCGGCAGAGGCGCGGGGGCTGCTGGGAGGCGTAGTCCGGCGCGAGCTGCTGTAACGGCCGCCCGGCGACCGTTGAAGCCAGGCAGCGCCGCTGGGCTGTGGGGAGGGGGCCGGGCAGCGGGCAGCTGCCTGCCGCTGAGCTCGGACCTCACCTCAGCGGCAGGCAGCGAGGAGGCCCTTGGCGTGCCGGGGGTCGCCGGCAGCCGCCCCGGCGATAACCACCCTCGTTTATCCGCGTCCAGGCTGTAGGGGACGGAGCTTTGAAAAGCACTAGATGCTACAAGGTTCGCAACGCCATCGAGGGGTCGGGTCTTGTTTCAGCTTCCAGAGCTTGCTTAGCCATTTTTGCCGAGCTCTCTTGCTCTAGGCAGCATGAAGCCGTCGAATGCAGTGCGGTTGCTCATGGCACGCATAAGCGGGTTTTTTATAAGGTTTATAGGAACGTTCCACTCTACGGAAAGCACAGAAGTGTGCTGTGTAGTGACACGGAAATGAGAGTCTGCACCACACACATCACAACACAAACTCTCCTATGCAAGAATGAACTAGATTGGAAAAACAATTTAAAACAATTTTGCCAGCTCTCCCCAAGATGCACACCATTACTTTTTTTAAATTATTTGTCTTTTTTGCTGCTCAAGGCTGCTAGCAGAACACCAAAACAACAGACTTGCTTGGCAACCAGACAAAACTTCTGCAGGGCTCCTACGAAGACCCAACCACGCTGTGCTGGCAGAGGAGCAGCAGCAGTGGGGCGCTCTGGGAAGATAAAAGCCAAAACCATGTAAGAGCTGACTCATGAGCCATCCATCCATCCACAAATACCTACGCAGCTATTTTTCTTCCCCAGCATGGAAGTAATTGTTAATGTTTCATCATCAAGAAAAAGCATGCATAACATGTCTTGCATTGAGATGCAACACTGTAGTGGAGTCCCTGCTCAGCAGATCATTTCCTTATGCCTAAGACCCACACCTAGTAAGTTAATAACCAAGGTTTAAAGTCCTCTGACAACAACAATCCTAATATACAGCTTCTCCTTTCAGAAAGAAAATATTTTAGTTCTTATTATTAACTTTTCAGATGTCTGTGGTTCAAAGGCAGGCTCTAACGCGTCCCCAAATCAGTAACACTTCAGACAGATGTTGGCTTGCATTCAGCACTTGCAGCCTCCCCCCGGGGAGACACTAAGAAATAATTGTTTCAGAATAAAAGGTAAATCTATAATGTGACTTGAACCAAACTGACAAATTAGACTTTTGCATATTTCCCAGCAGCATGGGTCTCTGCGGCAAGTCATGCAGGGTATTTGCAGAGTAACCAGGCAAATGCCAGAGCTCGCTCTTGTGCGTAACGGGAGCATTCAGGAGCTGTTTTGTCCAAAGACTTACTAAAGGTCTCTTTTCTGCTTGACATTTCATAACTGTCTTGTGGCGTGTGGAGTCAGCAAACGGATGTGATGGACAGCCAGGGTGGGAAGCCTGTTCTTAAGCCCAGCTATTGTTTAGGCAGTGTAGGCAAACTTCATCGCTTAAGGAGAATCACAGTAACGACCTTGTAAACCTTCACCCTAATGGGACCAATACTCGGCTTGCCACACCAGGTAACCTCCCAGATGGCCGCAGCAACTCACTTTCCCCGTGCCCTGGCTCTGCAGGCTTGGCCCAGCTCCTCACACGGGGACGTGGCTCATTGGTCGTCACCCCCATACTGTGGTGACATGCCCTCCCTCACTCCCCTGTGCTTCTCATCTTGTGCTGCTTTTGTCATCCAGAAGAGAACTATGGAGACGTTGCTTTGGATTAGCTACTTCAGCTCTGGTTACACTGATGTACAGAAGTGTCTTTGGACAGCCTGTGGAAAAGGGTGCTACCCCAGGCAACATGGAACAGGCGTCCTCTGAGATGGACATACAGATTTTACACAGAATAGTTTATAAACAATCCTTAAAACAAAGCTCAAACCCATTTCTATCTCCCATTTACTGTCCAGATCCTTCTCCAAACTGTTCCGCTTTCACAAAACACTGTACAAGGAGCGGAGATACCAAACAGGGATTTGAATTACAGCACGGTAGTCAGGATGACAGGGTGCTGCAGCATCAAACAGCCAGGCTTTAAATCCTTCGAGTACTCACTTGCCAGCACTACAGTGAGGGATGTGATACATGTATCTAAATTGTAAAAAGTTTCTAATTTTCCTAATTCCATACCGAATTACAAACACCAAACTGCTTATTCTTCTGCCAGCCCAGAATGTTTCCCTGTGCTCTATTTATAGCATGGGGAAATCACGTCATTTGAAAATTTTCTATTTATTCTCTCCTTCCTTAGGCTAAAAAGTTTGGGGTTTTTTTAAGTCATAAAGACGAAGCCTGCCCTACGTGTGCTGATCTTGTGAATAAACATTTAAAACATCAAGCAGAGAAACTTCAGAGGGGAAGGATGGAAATTGAGGAGTCTCTCACTAGCAGATGCCCGTTACGGTGCCGGCTGCGCATCCCGCATGGAGGAGCGCTCCCCCACCTGCAGCCCTGGCCTCTAATGACTCTTCCTCGGAGCAGCGCCGGGCACTTCACCAGTGGTTGTTTAATTTCAGTGCACATGCGCCTTGGCTTAAGCTCTCCCCACGTACTTTCATTTAACCAAACGACCAAGGCGCCGGGTTAGGAACCCGCTCCCGCCCGTGGGCCCGGTTGCCCGGGGCCGGGGGACGAGCGGGGCCCGGAGCCACCGCCCCCGGCGGCGGGGGCTGGAGGCGGGACCGCCGCCCGTCCGCCGCGGCATGGCGGGCGGCGCGGCGCGGGTGCTGCTGGTCGCCCTGCTCAGCGCCGTGCCGGCTGCGGCCGAGCGGGAGCTGCGCTTCAGGCCGCCGGCCGAGGTCCCCGTGCGGCTCTTCACCGAGGCCGAGCTGGCCAGATACGACGGGCAGCAGGTAGGGGCGGGCGGGAGGCAGAGCCGCAGCGCGGCCTCGGGCCCCCGAGCCTCCCCGGCCGGTTCTTTAAAGCCGCGGGGCAGGGCTGGTGCGGCCGCGGCGCCGAGGTCCGGGCCGGTGGGGTGTCCTGGCGTCGCCCCGCACGGCCCCCAGCGTTGCCACCTTCCCTGCTGCTCGGTGCCCTGAAACCACATTAAAACTTGGTTTTCTCGTGCTCTGCTGCTGTGCTATTCCCTCCCTTCCAGGAATTATGGCATAACTTGCTTTTTAGGCGTTTATGAGAAGTTTGTTGGCATTCGCATGTTGCTAGCCTGCTGTTCGTTTGTCCTGCTGGCAGCAGATTTTGGTCCATTGAAGTTGCGTACAGACAATTGGATGGCACATTCCTATTTTATTCCTTGCCTGCTTGATGAGGTACTCATGCCAGTGAATTTCAGATTACATGAATTGGAGCCAAAGTAATTTTCTCTTAATTCATTAAACCATGTATTTAGACCCTTTTTTTCCCTCTGCAAGATTATAGAAGTAACAGAGCAATTTCAACTTAAGAGTCTTTAGCTTTCCGTGATGCAGAAATCTCAGCAGAACTTCACATTCAAAATTATAAAGTCCTATATTGATACACATCTGTCTTCTCTTTTGAACAACTTGCTGGCTGATCTTCCCAGGGTCTTCTCTGGATACTTTCAAGAAACTAACCAGCATCTGACTAAAAATGTCTTGCACATGAAAGACAAAGCAGAAGCACTGGCTTATTAAGTAAAACAGATGTTAGCAGATCAGATTTGTGTGTGTTTATGTATATCTGTTGTTCTCTTAATCGAATAAAGAATGCTGTTAGCCGTACACTCTTTTATCTTGGGCAATATCCATCTGCATTAGGAATTGAAAGATGCAGTTGATCATCTTCAAGCAGACAAGCGTGCAGACGAGGTGACTTGCGAGAGGGACATGTCTTCTGTGATTGTGACATTTAGATTAAAAAGATTCTCTCATTCCATATGCTTAAATCCTCAAAAATCTCAGGGATGGTTTAAAGCACAAACAAGAAATTTCAAGAGAGAGAACGTGTATGCTTGTATGCACACACAAACAAGAGAAAACGTACAAGAGAGAATTTAATTTTCTTCTTTGTGTTCTGAGTGCTTATGGATTTCATAGCTAAAACTAATTGCCTTTTGCCTACACTTCAGTGTTGAGGATACGTTGATGGCTTTCTTTCCAGGAAGGACAGCCCATTTACCTGGCGGTAAAGGGAGTAGTATTTGATGTCACTTCTGGAAAAGGTGAGTTTGCTTCTCCTCTGCTGTCTGCTTTGTTTTCATGCTATTATTCAGTCATTTGTTTTTAAATATTCCCAATGTATTAGAAGCCTGCAGTTCAATCGCAACAAAAAGAATCTACTTCTTCCTTTTTTAAAAAACTCAATTTTCCTCCTCGGACACCTCCCCCACTAAGGTTTTGCCTAGAACTTACACTGGTTTGAGATTACAGTACATGTAGACAGACAAGCCAGCGTAGTCCAGTTAGCTTGGGCGCTGACGACAGAAACGCTGAAGACACCTGCCAAGACGCCTGCCCAGACCCCTGAGTCCTCGCCAGATGTGGGGTCAGGCCACACGGCAGCCGGTGCTACAGCATTTTATTGCGCTGGGTACACAAACTGACAAGATCAAAGCTAACTTGGATGTACCCGTATTGCACTACACAATACCAGCATTGCTGCAGCTTCATCTTTTCCTGTTGTGCTGGTGTTTGCCTACCCGTGCTGCCCAGTGGCCTGGTCAAAACTCTTGGAAGAGTTGACTGTGATTTTGAAAGGAGGGTGGGGGGCTAAGTAATTTTTTTTCTTCCTTTAAAATTTTCTTAGTTCATGAGGCTTCTTGTCTCATCGTTTACACCTAAACCATTTATTGCTGTATTTGCTGTTTGTGCCTTCTCTAAGAACTCCAGATGTTGCAATTTGAACTCCTGCTACTTAATCCAGATTTGCTGTAAGATGTTTGAAGGGACCACAGGGGTCCTGGACACTTGCCTTAATGTCATCATAAGCAAACTAATGGCTTGTTGCTTTGTTTGTACTAAGCTTGTTAATGCAGCTTGTCTGGACATACACGTTGGCTGATCTTCAAATTCTAAGTTAGACAAAGCTTGCCACTGCAAATTCTGGAGTCTACAAACCTCTCGTGAGAATGTAAAGCACAGCTCCCTAGATAATAGGTGAATTTTAAGACCGCAGTATAGGAGTTCAACAGCTGTATTGTATAACCCCAGCCTCTGTTTTGTTTTTCTTTTTAAGGACTGGGATATATTATCAAAAAGTAGCAAATCAAAAGTCAGTTTTGGAAAGAAGAGTCTTAGACTTGAGTCGTTGCTTTCAGTTCACTGACAAGTATAGCAGGCTGGTGAAAAGCAGAGGCTGAACGTACCCTGTACATTGTCAGATCATCACTGGATGCTTTTTTTAAATCCGACAGAATTTTATGGAAAAGGAGCCCCATACAATGCTTTGGTTGGAAAAGACTCAACACGAGGAGTTGCAAAGATGTCTCTGGATCCAGCAGATCTTACACATGACATAGTAAGAGAATGGACTATTAGTTTAATTCTGTTTCGCACAGTTTTATTCTTTTGCAAGATGACGAATGATAATATTAAATTATTTGTATTTATTTAAGTTGATTCACATCTTTAAAAACAAAATGCATTAATATCCCTTAAATATGTAAAATGGATATGTATTTACTGCTCATGAAAGGTGCAGTGCTAACAGCCTTAAAAAGGAAAGGTTTTTTTCATCTGTGGAATCAATACAACTTACATAAGCACGTAAAGGGAAAATTGCCTGCTGTTCAAAAAGATGCTTCCAAAGAGAGTAAATCACTTTCTTTGTCAATTGATTTAGTGTATCCTGTGTCACTGACATGGTGGCGAAGGCTAACTCTGGCAGTGGGTTGTTGCTTCTTTTGAGGTGTGATTTACTTATGCAGGGAAAATGAAGGGAGATTAATGGTTTGTTTAACCTGAATATATTAAAGTTTTGTCAAGGCTGAATTTGAATGAAAAGGATAAAATTACAGGTTATACTATCAATTTTGTTAATCATGCTCTGCAAAGTAAACCCAAAAGCTGACCCTAAGGTTTATAGTAATCAATAAAAAAGAAGAACGCCTGTAAATATCTGTATTTTTATTTCTTTGAGAGAGGACTTTCATTTCCATATTTAATTTAGACAGGACTCACAGAAGAGGAACTGAAGTCCCTGGATGATATCTTCAATAATGTTTATAAGGCCAAATACCCAATTGTTGGCTATACTTCTCGACGAATTCTGAATGAGGATGGCAGCCCCAATCTAGACTTTAAGCCTGAAGATCAGCCACATTTCAACATTAAAGATGAGTTTTGAGGAACACTTTTGTACCTAGAGAATGCCTGAGGAGAGGCACGATAGAATATTAGATTGATTCCCTACGTTCTGGAGTTCGTTACAACAATAGCTATCATGAGTCAGTTTTCTGTTTAGAAAATATATATGTGTGTACACACATAGTTTACATAGTGTTTGTCCTTCCAGGAAACAAACAGATCTATATTAGTGTCATACACTTGAGCTCTTTGCTCTGAATTATGGGAATTATTATTTCATATGAAAGTTCTTTCTGCCTGGATTTCTCTGTTTACAAGTGTGTAACGTAAAATTACATTTCTCAGAAGAGATAAGGAAATTTTTAGTAGCTGAAACATGACTGGTCTTTTTGTAAATCCCAAGTTGTTTCCCACTCCTTGGAAAAGTGTGAATGCATTATCTGGACAAGCTAACATCAATTCTCTGTCCTTCAAGTGAGTGTAAGTATCACACGTACAAAGAAGTGTAATAGAGGCTTACATTTTAAAAAGCATTGTGGGATTTAATATTTGATAGGTTTGAGAATATTGGCTATAAAACCACTCAATCTCTTAAAATGCAGTTACTGTGGAATATTTATGCAAAGCCTACAGCTGTAAACCAAGAAAAATAAATTTTTTTTCCCCATGAGAACTACTGTGACATTAAGTAACACTTATTATATGTTAGTTTTGAATAAATGACACTTTAATTTTTTTAAGTAATTATCAAAGATGTCACCTATATTAGATTATGATGATTTCCTTCTAGCTTCCTCCACTCTGACAAGAAAAGGAAGTGATAGCCCAATGCTTACTGCATACTTTTACTGCACAAGTTTATTACAGTAGTTTAGTATCCTGTGGATATTGTTAGCATCTTTATATTGACAATTTGAGCTCTCATTTTTAATTTCTCTTAGTTTTTCTTTGTTCTTACTCTGGCTTCATCATTGCTGTTGCACTGAAGTGTGCATTCGTATGTTCCTCTTCCTTTTAACCTAATATAAAACTGCAGATCCTGTAGGGTGAAAGCAGACCCCCTTTATCGAGTTTCTCTGGCAGTCTTTCAGCAACAAGAGGACTGTAAAAGCATGTACTATATAAATCGCTGCTAACCACTGACTTTCACTAACTTAAGTAGAATGTAAATTGTCATTTATGTGGATTTATCTGACACTGTGACAGGTTGAATTGACATGGAAAAACTGAGCAGCTGCTCCCAATTCTATGTTAATAATATAGATATAATAAAAATACAATTCTGTATTTTGTTCTATTTCTTTAGCATTTTGGCTATTTTTCTTTGAAGGAAAGATTTTATTAGATGATTCTCCACTTTATGGTTTGCAGGGACAACTGCCTGTCAGTTGTGTAACTAGAAAAGCTGTTTCTATTTATTTGTTCTTTCTTTCACAATGTTACAGATTTTACTCTAAACTTGTTTTGTGTCTTACCATTAGACCACTTAATTTGCAGGAGGGACTCCATGGGCCCCCTGCTGTCGGATGGTGCTCTGGGGTGGAATAAATAATTTAGCATCTAAGAAAATACTGTTGTTTCAGAGAATTATTATTATTGTTACTGCTGACCTTTTGATTAGATACCAACAGCAGCTGGGAGCTGGCCTCTTGATGATGCCTGCCTGCAGGTATGGGTGTATACCTGCCATCTTTATGGGAATGCACGTGGGTTTGGTGGTAATGGTGGTTGTTCTTTAGCCAGCATTTCGCAAATAACTTTCCAATGCCTACTGTTTTTTTCCCCTTCTCTTCCCTTCCTTGCATGCTTCCTTATGGGGCAGCTTCAATAGCTGTGCTGCTGTGATTACTGTAATAATTTTGGCTTCATCTGGGATCAGCAGACCCAGCTGCATTTCAAAAATGTTGTAGCTCAATTGTAACTCATCACCACTGAGTGGCTTAGTGTTACTATTCTCTCCCTGCTTTTCCTATTCATGCTATGAAGGTCACCTTTGCTGATCTTGAAGCGGATAACAGCTTCTATTTGTACTGTATTTCAGGCACGTGTCAGTGAGGAAACCCTCCTGTTGCAACAGGAAATGGTGATACAAATCCCACTCTTGTAGTGCGAGATCCTTGCGAATCCAACCTGCCCTCACTCATGTCTGTGAACAGAGGGAGATGCTCTAGTCCTTCCTTTCCGTTATTAAAGACAAGATTATCACAGCTGAGTGCATTTTAGAATGCAAAGTCTTTCCTTTTTGTTTTTATTTCAGTTTGGGAACTGAAGGACTCACATTTACTCACTTCCTAGGCTATTTCACTTGAGGTTCCAACTCAACAGAACAGCGTTATATGATAATAAGGCTTTAAGCGGGCATATATCCTTAACACATTTTCACTGACTACTTTTCAAAAATTGTCAGAGTACTACAGTATTTCTTTTAGTGTTAATTTAGTGACACTATTTTATGTCTAAGGTTGTTACTTGCCAACAGCCTGAAATATATTTTGCTTAAAAGCAAACTGTCTGCTATGGTTGTTTTGTTCAGTAAGTTGCATTTCCCTGACCTCTGTATTATTCCAGTAAGACAGGTGTCCTCTCAATCTATAAATTGCACAAAAGAAGCAAGCTGTGTAGAATCATAGAATCATTAAGGTTGGAAAGGACCTCTAAGATCATCGAGTCCAACCGTCAACCCAACACCACCATGCCCACTGAACCATGTCCCTAAGCGCCTCATCTACTCGTCTTTTAAATACCTCCAGGGATGGTGACTCAACCACTTCCCTGGGCAGCCTGTTCCAATGTTTCACCACTCTTTCTTTCAGTAAAGAAATTTTTCCTCGCGTCCAATCTAAACCTCCCCTGGCGCAACTTGAGGCCATTTCCTCTCATCCTATCGCTAGTTACTTGGGAGAAGATACCGACACCCACCTCGCTACAACCTCCTTTCAGGTAGTTGTAGAGAGTGATGAGGTCTCCCCTCAGCCTCCTTTTCTCCAGGTGAAACAACCCCAGTTCCCTCAGCCGCTCCTCATAAGACTTGTTCTCCAGTAAAGGCCTTGTTCTCTGTGTAAAGGCCTATTGTAGCCCTCCTGCTACTCCACACCTCCTTTGGAGAGCGAAGAATTTCTTTTCAAGGTACTTGCTGCTTCCAGATAACATTGCAAATGTCATTATTTTTGCCGTGCTGCTTCTAACGTGCATCTTGCTAACTTAACATGGGTGTTTGAATGGTATGCTAGTTTTCAGTAAAATTTAAAAGAGGATGCTTATCTGTTTAGGTACAGTGCTTTGGAATGGGAGAAGCCTCACCACAGTTTGTAAATTACCTCCTTTAACTTTTGGTTCAAAACCACCTTTGGGCTACATATTCAACAAATGATAGTTTGGAAAGGCATTTAATTGCTGCAGTTCTTCCCTTGCAAGACTCCCAAGAACATGTACAACTCACTTGATGGTGCAGGAGAGAAAACAAGAAAAAAAATGGTTTAGCTGACTTTTACAAGTGTATTCTGTCTCTTTTATAGATAAATATACTTACTTGAAACGTGTTCAATGTAATTTGCACCTGCTCAAGAGAAAACGGAAGAGATGTGAAAAGTTCCATATAGGAAGTCCAACACTAATTTTTCAGCTGATCTGGTTAAACTGAGAAAAAAAATTCAAAAAAAAACTTCTGACTACTTCTGTGAGTGAAAAAGCTGCCATTCAGTAGGCTTCAGCTGCACATCAGCAAGATGTGCTAAGTAGCTCTGATTAGTATTTGCATATTTTCAGATGAACACTGGATATTCTCAGGGATATCTTGAAATCCCTAGAACTGACGTAAGCGATGACAATCATACACTTTGTTATCCATCATCCATTTATGCTTTTCTTAATGTTTTTCTGTCCATACACAGTATACAAGCCGTGCAACTTATGTGACAAATCCATGCACCATGAGTAATACTCGGATAAAGTAAAATACACATGAACCTATAACCTGAGAACATCTTACATGGTATACAGAATGGCTGTTTTCAAAGAAAAATCAGTCCTTGTCTGTGAATGCTTTGATTAAAACAAAACAAAAAAAACACCCTTAACTTCTAGATTTGTAATAATTACTTCACTCAGAGCCCTATCTGTGAATGCTGATTCAGATAGTTATAATATAGAATGTATCTGACTGCTTTGACAGAAAAATCAGTGCTATATCAAAAGGTGATCTTTTTTCCACTCTATTCAATCAGAGTCTCAAAGAACTAAGTGTAGTGGGCATCACTGCTAGAAGTACTCTTATAGCACAGGCATGATTTTGATCTTGGCATGACCCAAAAAAAAGCCCCTAACCCAGAATAGGTGGGAAATGAGAATGTATCTTAGTGTGCTATTGGGACAATTTATTCTGGTAAGGTAGATTGGGCAGAGCAGTACATGCAGGTCTGATAACAGACGGTGATTCCTATTTTTGCTTGTGTCAAATATGGTCAATGATAATAATGTAAACTTGTACCCTTACCCATCCGTTGGTCTTTACGTAGCACCTTCTGGTTTGGCTTTTTTCTTCCTGTTCAGTAGAAGGTGAGTCCTAATTTACTTGTTTACAAAACTTAGGCTTAGATCTTCTTGGCTTGGGTTATCTGTTGACAAGAAATCCAAAGTAACAGATAGAAACCGAGATTAATGTTCTGTGAAAAACAGAGCTTGTGCACCTGGATGAACTGCAGAGCCACGGGAAGTATTCTTGAATAAACAATTCCTATTACTGTTTCCCATAGGTTATTTGTAGCTGTTGCAATCAGAAATTCTGCACTGTTAAAGAATGTTCAGATTACCGTGTTCTGCTCTACTTCTTGACATGAGCTTTTATCCTTCTGACATGAGACATTATCTTTCTCAGAAGTGAAAAGTTTAGAAGAATCTGGGTGCGAGCCATCTTGAAGAGAAGCCATCCAAGAAAAATCAAAATATGACATAATTTTCCCTCAACTTAAAGAAACTTCTCTGAAAAAGGAAAAGAAATTGATGTCCCAATGTTCATATTCAATGTCCCTTCCAGATTTTGCTGAAAGTTTTCTTACATTGTGCCAAGGCAGCAGATAAAGCAGAGACTTGAATCTAACCCTTGCATTGTGAAAATTTGAGTCCGCTTCTTGGCATATCTACTTGGGCTTTAGAGATTACGACAACACAGATCATAGACTGATGACAAAGAGTCAAACACATGAACTGAACCAAACAGGCCTAAACTTGTAGGAATGTTTGAATGTAGAGCTGAACTTAAAGCCTTGCACCCCTTCTTTTGTAGACAACAGAATCTTTGAATGAAAAAAAAAAAAAACAACCCCCCAAAAAAACCTTACAGGTAGCATTTGTTTCAGCCAGTAGAGGAAAGGGAATTTTCTTTTCTGGCACTTGGGCAGATAGAATTAGATGACGATTGAAGTGAAAACTTCCCTGTGCCTAGTTCTATGCTCCTTTGCAGAGATACTAAAATCAGTTGTGTTGGATACACAGAGCTTAGTTACCAAGCAATTAACTGCCTGGAGGGTAACTTTATAGATTAAACTGATAACTGGTTCAAAATAGCTGCGGCAGATCAAGAGTATCCCAGGGGGCTACTCTTCTCGTTGGAGGCTGTGGCTACATACCCTTTATTTTGCATTGCAGTGCTGTTGTGGTAATAATCACAGATAAGGGCTAGGTAACTCAAACTTATTTATTACGTTTAACTCTATTAATTTTTATGTTTGAGCAAAGCTCCTAAAAACATAGTCTCATTAAAAAAAAAAAAAAATATCGCTCCACAAGAAGCGGAGTTCACAAAAGTTCATTCTAAACTGCAGAACCGTGCAGCCATGCATCAGACCTAAGTATACTTACGGCAAAGTGTTAATTGAAGGGATTACACGTTTGAATTGAGATTATATTCTTAGGTAACATGTCTGTGTCCTACATTATGCTTGGAAGCGTGTCAAGAATGTAATTGATTTTTTCCTTATTTATTGTTTAACCATGCTCTGTACTTTAAAATAGTTACGCAATACTCTTTTAAGAATAGGACAGTAGGACTTTCAAGGCATTTGTGATGTATTTTCATGTTACAGAAGGACAAACGTGTATGTCTGAGATACGCAACAGACAGATGTAGCAATTTAGGCAATAATCTTACTGTCTTTCCAAAGCATGTTCTATTCCATGTATTTCTTAAGCTGAACAGGTCAGAAATAATGCCCTACAGTTTTGATCTCTGACACAACAAAAATGGCAGACAGAAACGAAATGATGATGGCAGCTTGTAGGGATATCTGAAAAGCTCTCAATATTAGCGTGCAAAAGACCAACCTATCAATTTTAGTGAACTTGAAAGGATTTTAAGAACGCATGCTTAGGAGGGATGTTTGAGTATGTGCTGAGCCTCTAGGATTCTACACATTAAATATTACATATGACCCTAAATTGCTGCTGCCAAGGGTAAATGCTTCCTTCCCATTTCTCTGAATGGTCTCCTTTGAGTTTAGCACGTCTTGGAGCTGGAAGAAAACAAGCTGCTGAAAGGTTTATATGTGAAGCAGAAGCGTATCAGTGGAATATAACAATCCGAGGCAGAGAGAAGGAAGGCGAGTGAAATTCTACTTACGGGAAGCAACAGGAGATTATAAATAACTCACGGGAGAGTACAGTGTCAGAAGAGGTGAAACTTGCTGGTGCACTCAGAGAAAAGGTTGAACTTGAGAACGGAAAAGTGTGACATCCTCCTCAGATACGGTTCTGGGAAAATCAGCATGAATTAAACAGTTCGTGACTGCTGGCTCCTTGCTTCACATCCTCAGTCTCATTTTCCAAAAATACTGATGCCTTTTGCTTTGATACCTTGCAGGTGCCTGGATTCATAGAAAATCATGCTGCTGCTATTCAGTCTATAACTTACCAGTTTTTCCTCATTTTGTCTTTAAACAACGCCCATTCTAGTTTAAGAAAGAAGGCTGGAGTTTTGCTGCTGAAGAGGTGACCTGAGACACAGTTGAAGGTGCAATCCTCAGCTTCACTACAACTTTGCAATCCTTAATTCTAGTTTCCTGGCTGTTAAATGAGCTGATGCTTCCCTTGAATTCCCTTTGTCTTTCATCCCTATTGGGACTTTCAGCCACTTGAAGAAGGTAATGTTGGTTGGACAGTTGGGCTGGTGGGACCCTAAGATGGCTGTAATATCAGGAACGCTACTTTCTGAAGCTCTAGCTTTAATTTCCTCAGTCCAAAGAGGTATCACTTTGTGGTGCTTCATCTTTCAGCTGAAGTGAGTATATTTTACCCATGTTCATCCATGTCTGTCATCACTTGGAATTTGCCTATATGTCCATTGGTCATTTGTTTGTTGAAACACTGGTAGAAACCATGACGACCCCAACAGTATTTCTGGCTCAGCCACTTAAAGACATTGTATAAAAGGTGTTTCACAACATTGTCAAGAGTTTTAACGATAGATTCAAAATGTCCAAAATGAAGGTGCAGCTGGAAGCCAGAGGTAAACTTTTCATCCACTAGGCTTAGCTAGTTTATGATAAAATAGACTAGATATTTCAAATAAGTAAGAAAGAAATGAGCCTCTAATCCCAAAACAACTGTTTGTAGCCTTTGCAGACTAAGATACATTAACCTGAACTTCCCAAAGTACTTAAAGAAGCTTTTCAGCTTGGAAAAAAAAGCAAAATCTTAAGCAGGATTTTATCTGAATAATTGTTAGATGCATCTGCTTCACAAAGTAATATGTATTTATGGGAAACTTTGATACATAGGGAAATAGTTACAAACTACTATTCCACAATACTGTAGCTCACCTTATTGCAAGCCCTGTCAGAAAGTATGCGTGTAAATTCCTCATGGTACTGTGAAAACACAAATATAAGCTAGTCTAACTGTGTCTTTTAAATGATCTGGTTTATGTTACCCTTAAAAAAAAAAAAAAAAAAAAAAATCACTCTCATTCCACTAGGCTGTTTGATTTAACAACAACAGAAATAAATCAGGGGTTGTCCTGATAGTAGCTGAAAAATTCTCTCACTGAATGTGTTTTCTTCACAGCTGGGAACCTGCTGGCCACTTCTATTTCTGATTGCACACACTGTTCATAGTCACGTAAGATCACTGGAATAACCGCACCAATTATTTACGTAAATACTTTTAAAATTCTACTTTAAATAATATATTCAATTTTTAATGCAATTGAACTGAAAACGAAGACAACTAGCACCATATGACTAGACAGGTCTCCATAAGCCACTGGAAAGCACTTCTTGATTTACAGACAGGGTTTGGAAAGCCAAATGAATTCTGCAGAATGTTTATATAAAAGCATTAGTCTCCATAACTTCCTCTAACTGGACTGTCCTTTCATTTATATCTTTTTCCATCAACTCATTTAGACTGACTCATCACACCTAAAAATAGTTTAGATTTACTTTATCTTTTTATACTCAGAATAACACCACAAAATGGATCGTGCCTACGTGCAGTTATCTGCGAAAACCTACTCTTACTTCAGCTCATTCCTTTTGGTGTCTGAAAATCACTGAACCACATATTACGTTGGTATAAATTTATATAACCATAAAAATCAAGGAAGTTATGTGCAAGAATCTGACCCCAACTTACCCCCAACAACAAAGATTACTCTCTAGGCCATAGAGAACGTCTCACCTTTAGATATCCCTTTAGAAACAGAGCATGACTGCAGTGCTGTTAGTGGAACCATCCCAGATCTATGTTGGTGTTACTTCAAATAAATCCGAGCTTCTTGAATTTTTTTTTTTTTTTGCATGTGCTGGAGCAATTTTTCCATGTAGCAGGAGCTAGCTTTACACCACTGGAGCTGAAGGAGGAACTCTGAATAGCAAGCTCTTACCCTGCCTGGGACAAATCACAAGAAACAAAACAAAACCAACTGTAGTTTATTATTCTGTGGCCTGCAATGTGGTCTTTTTAGAGAGGAAGAAACCAAAGAAGGGATTAGAGGAACTTCAGAGGAAGAAGTGGGACTATAGCTGCACACCAGAGAGCTGGTATGAACTTTAACAGTAAGGCTTACCCCTTACACACATTTTTAGTGAGCACAAAGCTCAAAAAATATTCTGAAACACTTAATACAAGGGAGAACAGCACAGATATAATTTACATCTTATTCATCTACTTCAGAAAACAGATTTCTGCTTCAAGCTATAAATCATTAAGACCTCTAACTTTCAAACAGTGCATCACAAATTGGCTTTCCGGTTTATAAAAATCATCCTAATATGCCTCAGCACTGTTTTTTTTCAAGAAAGTCTACAGAGAGCCAGCTGTCCGAGCTGGTTGTGTTGCTATGTAAGATTTGTGCGCAAGTGTCTCTCTGGGAGTTTTGTTTTGGTTCTATCATTTAATATTCATGACAATCATCATTAACCTGCCAGCTGAGCCATCTTAGCATCCTGCCTCCAGACAAAGTCATAAGTTTATTCCTAGCCCACACAGCTCCTGGAAGCCTACATTTCCACATTACAGGCTATTTCGGCTTGGAATTCTTATGTTTAAACTAACGGGATGAATAAAAAAACCAAAAACAAACCCAACAGAAGAACTGCTAGGGAAAAGATAAAGCAAGAACAAGAGGGTGTTCAGTACGCCTAGTTAGCAACAACATGGTTAAGCAATTAAATTAATCTGATCATTCCAGCCCATACACCAAGGCTTTGGGAAAGCTGACAATTCAAATGTGTCCATTAATAATAAAACGTGATGGGGCAAAAGGGGAGGGGGAAAATCCTTGCTTTTAAGCTGCATGGAGTAAACTGTGCCACCTTAAAATTACTCATAGCCCGCTGCATATCTGTCAAAATAATATGTAAATATTGGGAGTAGTAAATAATTTCAATGTCACTGGGAAGAAATATATTCATGCTAAAAGCAAATTCTGTAATTACATTATGATTTTAATGTATATATTTTTTCATCAAGAATGTCAGAATAATCAAATGATGATTAACACTCTAGACAATTCAACTACGCAACACTCGGAGAAATCCAAGGGATGCTAAGTTTCAGCTTCCCCAATCAGACAGAACAAAAAATACAGTGGGTCCACTCCTGCCAACGTGGAGCAAACTGAGAAGCTGTTGGAGAATCAAGAAAAGGAAAGAGTGACACGAGGAGGAGGGAGTGATCAGTGGAAGAAGGAGAATAAGAGTAGAAGAGGACCCCCAAAATTACGTGCGAGAGAGGTAACAAATTTCGATGCTGACAGCCACAGCAGAGTAAGAGAAGACCAGAGCCAGCCTAACTGCATGGTTGGTTCCTGCCTCATTATTTCAGACTAGCGTAGTGGGGAAAGAAGATACGCACATTTTAAAGAGAACTGTTGGGGATTAAGTTTTGTTTTATATTGTACCTAGAGATTAGAAGAAATATATGTTGAATTCTATTTCTCCCTCTAAGTTTCTATGATGGTTTTTGTACAACTGCAGTTGAACGGAGGGAAAGGGGGAGAGGCTTACGTGTTGCCTGAAGGAGAAAAAATGTTTTTCCTTATTGTACACTACACCCTGCAATGGAGCATCAGGGATAGATTTGTCAAAAAAGAGCAGGTGAGGGAATTAGGAGTTCACTCTTAAGTCAAGACTACGACATCTCATCATCTTTTCTAAGGAGGCATACGTTTTCCGGAGGGAACCGGTCTCCCAGGGCTGTTACTAGTAACAATGTACTTCTAGAATTACCTTTCAAAAATAAAGATTTTGATAAAAGCTCCTATATAAAACTTTAGCTAACAGATTTCTAAAACTTGCCAGTGGATAAACAACTTTATGAATGTTTCTTCCCCACTGACAAAGAATTTAAGAGACTTCAGGAATGTGAAATACAAATATCCAAAATGATGAACAGCTGTCTACACATGAAATGAAATTACCAAAACCAGGAACAGTAGAGAAGAGTAGGGCAAAGGCCTCTTGGCTTCTATCAAATGGGCACCCCAAATGGGGATGCAGGTATCCCGAACTAAATCACAGTTCACCTGCACTTCCTGGGTGGAACCAGCTCAGTCGTGATGGGGGGGGGGGGGGGGGGGGGTACCAGCAGCTTTCACCGGACTGTTCCCGTGCCATAAACCAGCACTGCTCGGTCTTGCTTCAGGCTCCTGCTGCCTTCTGTCAAATCAACTCTACTGCATTTAGACTCGTTTAAGGCTCTGGCAGTGGAAAGTCCACCAGGACTCAGAGCCTGTTACGAAATCCTAACAGAAGACCCAATTTTCTAGCATTTCTTTCCATACTTCACATGTCCCTTCATAAGCATGATTCTGTGAGCTGTCTAATAATGATAAGCCCCCCCAATACAACACAACTATTAAATGGAAGAAGAGTAAAGCACAACGTAAGTTAATTTGCCAGCAGCTGGGTTTTCCTGCACCTCTAAGGGGAGGAAAGAGCTCTTGTTTTCTCTAAGTATGACCGTTATGAGGCTTATACACATTACCAAGTTTATGGAGAAAATTATGATTTTATATCTTCAGTAAAAGCTGCTTATCAAGACTGATAGGTACCTTAACGCCATTAAAATTAAAATCACGGAAAAAAAAGCAGCAAAAATAAAGGAGAAGCAGCTCCTACTGCATACCAAATAGCAACTCAAGACCAGAAAAAAAATCATTTTTCTGAGACTCCTTTCTGAAAGCCACTTTTTGAAAGATTTTATCTTTTCTTTAAAGCCAGCCGTAAGTATGGCTTTATGATGATGTGGCATGGCTATTGCACTTTCAGAAAAAAAAAAAGTGCGTCCCCATTATACTGTTTCTGATCTCCTTAGTCACAAGCTACGCTTAATATTGTTTATTTTCTATAATTTGTTAGATCATGTTTTACCCTCAAGTACATTTCATTTAAGTATTGCTCTACCCCCTGTTGATTCAAAACAGCTAAAGGAAGTAGGAACAGGACAGCGAAGTATGCAGTAATAGGTAACAGGCCTAGAGAGAAAGTTTAGAGAAAGTTTCAGTTCAGAGAGTAGCGATTTCTGTATAAGCAGAAATTACCTACAGGCAATTTTCCTTGGTTTTAGGAGCCTATTAACTTTGATATTTATGAAACTATTAAGCTGTTGCTTTGGAAACAACCATAGCAAATGCTTCTTAAGGTGGTTATGAAGCATGGGTATTTTTCTCTAGAAAGCTTCTTTAGAAGTAATGAAGGAAAAAAAAAAAAAAAAAGAAGTTTAGTTCTTGTAAATATACCATCAAGGCAGCTAAAAGAGCAATCAAAGTTTGCTTCACATTTCAGTCCACATTTTCCAGGAACTCCCCACTAGGAAATTTTATTAAATTTAATAGTAACTTTAATTTAGAAAGAGTGCTGTTTTCACTGTATTTTCCTTCCCCCAGTGTTTTCCTAGATGGATGCTTTCATAGCAGTTTCTTTGGTTTTCTTTGTTTCTATGCAACTTGAAGTCATAAACCAATTTTCAACTAGTGTACATCAATAGAAATAAAGAGCTCCAACCGAGCTATGCTGATTTTCACTATTTTAGAATCCGGTCCCCCCTCCTTTCCCTGGACCACAATAACCTCCTACATTATCAGCTTTCATGTTTTCTATGGTGCTCAGAAACTTACATAATAAATACATTATTTAGATTAAGCACCAAAAAAGGACCTCTCTAATTATGAACATAATTACAGATCCGCTTTTCTTCCATAATTCTTGAATTAGACAGACATTTGCTTTTGACTAAAAATAGGCTGGAACTTCAGGAGATCTGTACTGCACTCATCTACGTACACTATTATCCCTTTCTCCTCATGTCTCCTTTCGCAGAGTTTTAATAGATCCACACTATAGGGAGTTCTGACAACACTAGGACAAATATTGTTGCAAGATACAGTATAGGATAATTAATGATGAACTCTGAAGCAATTGCTAAATCTAGCTGAAAGCTATAGAAAGAAACCATACATTATGATGATGCTTATTCTTGATTTTGCTGGGGAAAAAAACCCAAACACCCCCAAAAAAACTCAAAGCAAAACTCCTTTCCTAACTGCATGCTAATTTACAAAATTTGAATAACTCTCCAGGGGTTTCACTGCCAGTCTAAGATAACAACCATACAATCTGGCTCTTGCACTAAATAACCACTTCTGATTATTGTTTTTATACATAATCAGGATTAGGCAGAGGTCTTTCCCAATACTAACCTGGAGAAGCTAAAATCCAGAAAGAGTAGAGGCCTTAAAATATTCAGTATAGTGAAATGCAGGTTTGTCTGCCCTAGACTTTAAGAACATGGCAATGAGCACATCCCCTGTTTAAGGCTTAGTTTAGACTGTTAAACAACATGTCTGATATTCTTTAAACTTCACTGTCCGAGATAAAAGACAGGAAAATTTCTTGGATGACCAAATGCTGTTTAAGTCCTTTAAAAAGAAGTGAAGCTCAAAAGAATTGATAACAGCACATTTCAAAATACGTAAAGATTGGTTCATAAACACACCTTTTAGAAAGAAGTGGGAGGCACGCTTTCCCTCCCTGTTTTCCTTAATGGCTACAGAGAAAACCAACAGGAAACAGAGTGGAACAAAACCGGTTTGTAGTCCTAGAGAGGAAAATGGTTTTGAAATATAACTGTGGGCAAACAGAAGATGCAGACAAATAGGTATCACCTCCCAAGCACCAGCCACAAGACAGGCAAATAAAAAAATCTGAGCCATGTGGATGCAAACACAAAGGTGTGTATATAACTTTAGCAAATGGTATAAGTGACCCAAATCAGAAACGTTACATACGATGGCAAAAAAACCCCAAAACAGTGAAACACTTTGTAGAATGATCCTGAATTCCCACAGAGAGAAAGAGAGCCAGCGAGAGTTTTCCCGAGTGCAGCGCTGGTTGAAAAGAGAGGCTTGGGTTACTGCCAAAGGAGCTGTTTCCTATTGTCTTTTTTCCTGCTACATTCAGGGAAACAGGACCTCAGTTTAATCCCACTTTGATTACAAAGAATGTACACAAAGATATATCCCTTCATATCAACATTTTTGACAGAAATAAACTAGAGGAGCTCAAATATTGGCCAACTATTAAAGTAAAAAGTTATGCAACTTCTTTCATGTATACTGAGAGATACAGAAAAAAGATCCAGCAAAATTCTGAAAGATATCAGACTCTTAGCATTAAGAATTTGTAATCTAAGTTGGTTTTTAACTTAAAGAATTAACAAGTAGTATGAATATAAGGAAACATACTATCTCACAATATACAGATGAAGCTCTTTCTAAAAATTGAGAGAGAGAAAATCGGAGAATTGAAGAATGGAAAAAAATTATCTAGTCATCACATTACCCTGAAACGTGAAGATCTCTATTACATTCCTCCCTAACCCCAAATTCCTGTATTATCCTAGCTAAATCACTGAAACCTAAATTCTTAGCAATCACCTTCATAGGCCCTTCTGAAATCACTGCCTGAGGCTTCACTCTGTTCTTCCCTGTATTTCACATCACTGAAAGCTATGTGCTGCGAAGCAATACGAAACACTCTGATTCCACCCAAGTCAGAGACCTTGGAGTTCTTAATCACAAAAGGATTTCTTAAGCATTTTCCTGCATTCATTTATTTTTGACACCTCAAACAAACAAGAGCTGATAATGCTCCTGCAGAAAGATTTCCATTGTTTAAGCAATGCAGCTGAGCAAAACAAAGACCTGGTCCTGTACTCTCGACTCACACAGGTAACCAAAAGTCTCTCCTAACGTTTACTTTTCCAGAACAGGATTTCATGGGAAGTTCTGAATGTGTGTGTGTCTCAATTCTGTTTCAGAATAGAGAAATAAATAGAAGGTGCAGACTCTTCCAGAAAAGGGAAATCTAGTTCTTGTCTAGCTGAAGTTACTACCAACTTCAACTGACCTGAGCCAGAAACCCCGGCAGGAAAAAAGAAAATGTACCTGGTGCATTTCCACTACCCAGCCTAACGTAGTATTTGCTTACATATTGTAACTATCGAGACAGGCACTACTGATTTTAACTTATTTTCTCAAATAATATTCAGTTATTGGCAGCAGGTTATTTAACACAGTTGTGCAGAGCACAACTGAGAAGAATGGGGCTGGTAAGAAGTGCTCTTGTAACGGAAGAAAAACACGTTTCTCAACTGTTAATCTTGCTTATATCTTGTACTTATAGTCTATCATGTTGAGAGTTGGACTGGTGTCATATCATTTCAGTCAGCTGGGCAGCACTGGACAGCTGGCTTTCCATACTGACCCTTACCTCTCCGAGATGTAGGTTTTCCGCTCTGAAAGGCCAGTCTTCGTTCATGTAAGCAGAACAAGAGAGACATCCAGCGGCTGAATCATTTAAGTGTGTTTTTTAAGCTAAGTAGAGACAAACTCAACTATGTTCTTACCTAGTCCATGTTCTTGCGTGTACAAGAAACCATTTATGAGCCAACTACCAGACATACAGAACCAGAGAAAAAATTATTCCAGTGGAGGAAGCACTACTGTCATCTCTGCTGTGTATTTTTCCTGCAACCTACAGACCTCCTCACTGCATACTCCAAGTCCCATCCGTAGTTCTCCCTTTTTCTCTTCAGCTTAACTTCATCATTTTGATTCTCGGCTCATGTGAATTAGTATAAGTCTATTAACTTCCATGGAGCTATAATGGTTTGTGTCAACCCAGAACCTCATTCTAATTGTTTGCCATTCAGACATGTACTTTTCACATCTACTATCTTCTATTCAAATATTTTCTCCAACCTTAACTTTATTTGTACTACTTATTTTTATCTGCATAGTAAGTAGACTTCTCAGTCATTACTGATATAAAATTCCAGAGAATCAGTGGTAAATCCTGGTATTTAGTGGTTTGATCTTCACGTAAGAGCAGGGAGAAAAGGATTTTTTGATTTACTAATATAAATTAGTACTATCTACAGTATTTGTTATTAAAAAATTCTGTATCTTTACTGTCACATCTAAACTATTTCTTCTATATAAAAAGACAGCTTATTTGGAAACATAACTCAGCACAAAAGGACTTATAAACTCAAAAATCTGAAGACAGGATGAATAAATAGAAGGGAAACATAGGGATAAACTTTTTGACAAAGTATCAGCAATATTGATTTAGAAATAATTTATTTGCAAAAATCAACTTTGTCACTGCTACATGTTAAATAATTCATTTTTAAAGGCCTTGACCCTTACAAACATGAAAAATCGGTATGAAAAGTTCTGGTAAGAGAGTAAGGAATGGGTTAATTCTTCCACATTTAGTGAAGAATTGAAGGCAGGTAATTGCTGACTTCACTTACAACAATGTAGGATGAGGTGTTAGGGATACGGTTAAGGGCTATGAGCAAATTTCCCAGCTTCTAAAGAGAAAACTGTATGCAGCCAATGGGGTGAAAACAGGTAATATGATGTGATGGCCCAAAATTAACAGGATATGCTACTTACGAAAAAACTGACACACCCAGTATGAGAAGAAATTTGGTTCTCTTATTACCACATACATGTATGGAAAATCCATCACACATAAGCCAAACAACATATCAAGCTGCAATAGAGTTATTCCTAATATAAAAAACACACCCAAAAAAACTCACCCAACAAAACAAACAGAAGAAGGCTCAAGTCTTGTACTGTGCCCTCTGTGAAAATATTTCACTCTACTGTGCACTTCCTTGCAATGCTGTTTTAACTGTGCTGCTACAAAAACACTCACCCCCAAACAAAAAACAAAAAAAAGGAAAAAAACAAAGAGAGAAAGTAAAGGAAGAAATGTCCACAAGGCACTTCTTACTGCTGCTTAGTAAGAATTGCTTGGCATAGCTTTCATATCAACATTAATTCTGTGCTTGAATTAAATAAAACATTTATTGACTACCCAATGCCCATGGGGGTTGATTTCAATTGCTAACATCATTAGAATCTACTTTCAGAAAGACTGTAAATCAATATATGCATAGACTTCTGGATATACCCTACTGTGACTGAAAAATGAGAGCAAATAGCTTTCCCTTATGACTTCAGGCCATGTTTGATGTCATTGGAAAGCCAAACAGGCTCCATTGATGCAACAGAGCTGTATCAATAGAAATCGAAAGCTGAAATCAGGATCTCAGGTTCTGAAGATCAAGTGCAGCCTCTTTACCAACAACCTTTGGTCAAGGATCCAGTTCTTTCAATGTTTTATCAAAGCATTGCTCTTCTTGTATTTTTAAAGGAGGTACCTAAGCAAGGCAGAGTAGATGACATTTGGAGAATTATTAGACATGCAGTAGACCTATTTTTCAGTTTGAAATCTTTTTTTAAAAGAGGATGTATCTTGGACTTGCTGTAAGGCAGAGTTATTCATGTTGTCCCACCTGAGGGATCTATCTTGGTACCCATGTGGCACACCCCTAATCAGCAAACCCCCCCTCCCCCAGGCAACTGAGAATACCTAATTGAGGTGCTTATATTCTCCCTGCAGACTATGTACATGAGGACTATATGGTTTCAATATCATGTCCTGTGTTTCTAAGTGATCAAACAGCTGTTGGTGAACATTATCCACAATTCATTTATGCAGGTGGAGGTCTATGGCACTGATCTGTGACGTACAGCTTCATCTCAAGCCTCACTAGCAGTAGCAAGTCAGTTGTCCGCAAGCCTCATTCTTTGACCAGTCTGGGGAGGGCTGTTGAGTCGAACTAATGTTGTTACCTAACTCCAGGGCCTCGTGTGGTGGTGGGCCATACAGGTGGTGAACCATACATGTATTAAAGTCTAAGCAACGCTTCAGTGTCTTAAAAACCGGTACGTCAGAAAGCTATGACATACAAAGCAAGCCACTCAAGCAAACAGCAATTTAGTACAGGGCACAGGCACAGAAGAATGTGGTTTGTCTGACAAATCACAGAACTTACATTACTGCTATTTCCTCCACAGCAAATCCTTCACTGATGCCTTTATAGCAATACTTTGTAACACATTGAGCATCTAACACATTGAGCCCATCTAGCATACATCTGCCACCCCTCAAATTAGCTTTGATCGGTGTTAAATTAACTGTCCGGTTGCCTCACTCAAATGACCTACATTGAGGATTTGTCCATTTGCCGAGTCCTGAACAGTGGCCTCCGAAAACAGAGACAAAAACAGAGAGACACCTTTTCATCAGTCTGGACGCATGAAAATCATTTAGTCTAACCTAATTGCTGTACTCTGGAGACCTAAAGTCCCTCCGATTACTGCTCCGTTGGGGGGAAAAAAAAAAGTGACGCTGGCTGGAGGTGATACTCGGTTTCTTATGAACTTCTTTCTTTCTATACTTATTCCTGTGGAAGAGTGCAGAAAAATGCATGTGAATTTTCTTCTATTAGAAGTGTTACTAATTATCAACAGGGTAATTGGTGGAATTTTCACCTGTATATCATTACAGTTAGATGGACACCAGACAGTAACTTGAACTTATTATTACTTTCTAGTTATCTCAAAAGAATTAATTTTTTTTTAATTTAAAGGTTAAATCAACAACTGATTAACACTAATTAATCAACAATTTAATCATTTAGTTCTAAACTTATTAACAAAATATATTCTAATATGCCTATATGAAATGTAAACATTTGAAATCTGGTTTTGGTTTGTTTTTTTTTTTTTCCCCTTAGCCTCCATCTGCTTTGGAGTCTGTGATACTAGGTAAGAATTCACTGAAAAACAAAGAACTTAAAAACAGTGATCTACATACGGCAAGAGCTCACCCCAATTTTATGCAAACACATAAAAAAGACCACTCCTGAGACAGGATTCTCTCAGAGAGTTTGGTCCTATTGTAACAGACAATGGTTTTTACACTGCATATTCTTTGCACTGAGGACCTTGTTTCCATCAACAGCCCTCAAACGCTGTGATGAAGTAGCTATTATTGCCACTCCACTCTTCATACAGAAAATGGTAGGGAAAAACAATACCCAAAGTTTCGCCAACACTTTATAGTTGAAACAGAGCAGTAACTCAAATCCCTTGACTTGATGTTTTGTACTTCTCCAACAAATATTCTTCCACTTGCAAGTTCAAGGAACAACACAGAAGAATGGCTGAGGCAGCCAGCCAAAACTTAAAACTAAACCTGAAACTGAATTATGTTAGCAAAGCATCGCTATCACAGCTCACATCAACTTTGTTACAAAGTTCCTCTGTTAAGAACTTCTTCCTAAGTGTTTTTGTTATTATTAGGCAACCTTTTCAAAGCAAGATGGTTCTTCAAGAACAGTATTAACACGTGAATAACGGTAGAGAAAGAAGTGCCTGAAAGCACCCTGCTTTTGAGATAACATTGCAAGCGGAATATTTTACCACTAGAGGACAGTATAATGTAACCTCCTGGACATACTGCATTTGGCAGAGAAGACTCACGGCTTCAACCCTGTTTAGAAATCTGACATAGATTAGATTAGAAATCTATGAAGATAGAGGACTCTGTGTAGTAAAGCGAGGAGAAAAAAAATGGCACATTACTGATTTACGGGGACATAGATAGGAGCATCAATATACAGCCACAGCAACGATAACCTTGGGTGTGAGCACGCTTGCGAGCGCCAGGCAGAGCTGATGGGGTGTCTGCTTCTCCGTCAGGCTGGGGGTTAAGGAGAAGCCTTAAAGACTCTTAACACCGCTGCATGGCACAAATCCCAAAATGCTCTCTCCTTTTTACTGGTCGAAATGGCATCAACTTTGATGGGAAAATTGCCCAACTGAGACCTGAGTAAAAACTGGAGAAAAGCTTCAAGCAGTTGACCCATTAACAGACTATGCACAGAACTGAAGGGATCAATGAGTTTTTATAATAAAATTAATAAAGAAAATGTCAGGGGATAATTACTGTTCTTTATTCTTTAATATCATTATCTTCTCATTGTGTCATACAACACAACTCTGATCCCATTTAGGTTTCTGAATCAAGTCACTGACTTCAATGTGCAGGCTCCTCTCGATTTCTGACTCCGAGATGAGCCTCTTTCCTTGGGGCCCAGGTGAAGTGAGCTTCACGGTATCAAAGGTGTTTAGCAGGTATCTGTCTACATTGCACAAGGACAGCACTGTGTACTTTGGCAATAACAGCACAGGAAGAACTTAGGACTGGAATAAGGGAAGCGATACAGGTGAGCGTGGTCTCAGGTATGCAACGAGAGATGCATGCAGACATACAGCAGAATTTGGTTGTCTCTCATTAACATTATTTAATGACCCAATTAGCCCATATTAATGAAAAATACCTACCACAGAAACATAACATGCAACTATGAAAATAAGCAAATCAATGTGCCAGAAGGAATGGTCCCTTGCTAAGATGCAGATGACCTGGGCAGTGGCCTGAAATGAGGAGAGCTATTTAACTGTTCCACGCTCTGACGGAGACCAGATGTGATCTCGGTCAAGCTGCTACAATCACCTATGTCTATTTTTCTGTGTAAGAAATGAGAAGGTGCTCACCTAGCTGTGAGAACTGTTAAGTAGAAAGCACTGGATAAAGAGCTAAATCTTACTATATTACACCTGAAAAAAGGAAGGCAAGGAACCTCTGTACCTGAGGGAACTACAGTTCAGGGAAAGTTGTGAGATACACAGGAAAGGAGTCAACAGGCTGTCTGTGCAGCCACTGCAGTCCAGGAGGGCGGATTTACAGCACAAGGAATGGCAGATTTGAGTTGAATACCTGGAAGGGACACACATCTGTACAGCACAACCGGCCATTTGCAGCATCTCCTGTGGCAGCAGTGCCCAGGGCACAATGGAGAAAAGGACAATGAGATGACTGCACCAAAACCCAACAGTATCATACAGAAAATTTCAGGTTTGTTGTTTTTTATTTTTCTTTTCTATCAGTGAATAAGTTTACATCCATTTCAGTCTAGCACAGCACACTCTTCCAGAGTTTAGAAGCAATGAGATTTCTCTTCAGCCTGCTACAGAACAGAGGGATCTGAATGGGGATCCACAGGCACTCCAAGCTAGGTCTCTGTTCTGAGCGAAATGACCACACATAACCCAGCAATTCCCAGAAGAGTTAGTGACACCCTTTTTCCTGCTGCTCTGCCCCAAAACAAGGTGTATTTTCACAAACATCTCTTTCAGCAACAGTGCTGGCTTTAATACCTTTGTTCCCTCCAGCTTACTCCCACCTTACACCACAACCTCATTTGCGCCAGGACAACTGCCAGTATGGCACACATTGAACTGTACTGAGGAAAATAATCCTCCCCCGCTCCCCCCAAAAAGACTTTTTAAAAACTGAATTAGTTTCCCAATCTAATTCACTCTGCAGTCACACAAATTGTTATACTGGCACAAGTGAATGTGCGGGTAAAGGTGGGAAGCAAGCAAGAATTAACAGCGAGTGGATGGCAATACTGTGAGAAAGAAGTGTTTGTGAAACCACAGCCTCCGTGGAGGCTGAATCTGATCATTAATGGCTGCTGAAGCACATTTACCTTTGGCACTAGCTGAACTATTCAGCTCTTAACATTTTTACCTGACCACCTAGACAAAACTCAGGATTCTGGAGGTCTTTCCAGTAAGAAGATGTTGGTATAGAATTTTACTCTAAAACAGTAATGGGTTTAATTATTATCAAGTTCACAAATAATAATTAGTTTTAACTGTTAGTTTTAATAACTAGTATTAATTTATCATTTCGAGGCATTCCCCCATCCGCTCATGCCTGTTACCCACTTCCACCTTGCTCACTGGACTTTCCACCCCATCAGCCACGGCACAGCTGCAGAGGTTGCTGGATCAGCCTTTGCCACAGCCAGGGGACAGGAGGGAGCGGCCAGGGGAGGAGTGGGACTCTTCTGTAGCACCTCTGCTGCTGAGAGCACAGGAACTTTCATTATCAACGCCAGATCGTTTTTAGGAGACTTCTGACGCTGCTTCCAGGCGGTGCTCCTCACCGCAGTTTCAGCCTCTCAGCTGTGCCAGATACAGGTACTCAACCTGTTTGAGTGCTTGCACTCTAGCTTGAAGGGGTAGAAACCTCCCACAGACAGAAGGCAGAAACAAGAACTGACTTTACTCTTTGTTTTTCTCCCCCCCCCCATTTATTTATCAGCTATACTTTCAAGATAAAACTAACAAGCCCTTTTACAGGGTCAGATCTTTTCCAGCTTTGCAAGAATCAAATGAGACAGCTAAAAGTGCCCCCAGCTGGTAAAGCAGGATGCTGCCCCAAGAGCTCTTGCTCAGCTTTTCTTTACTTACCCAAGATATACTTCCTATTCACTCTCTGGTTTTTCTGTTTTAGTTCCCAAACTCAGCTCTTTTTCTTTTGCATATGTGCTTTCCCCCTCTCAAGACTACTTAGTATTGCCCATTAGTCCAAATTGTGCAAATATCCAAGAAGCCTCTGCTTATTTTTTTTCCAGAATTGCTGATGTGCTTGACTATCTTTTAAAATACAATATAATTTCTTTAACATAAAATTACATAAAATAAAGGTCATCAGTAAAACCTCCTAATTTCAGGAAGTCACCTCACTAGTTAATAATGGAATATTCAAGCACACATACAAACACGTATCTTTAACCCAGTTGCATCTTCCCCTTGGATACAATTACATATGAAACAAACAGCTTAAATTGGTCATAGGAGAAGAGAATTTATACAAGTAATTGTAAAAACAAATTTAAGGGGAATCAGTAGTCCCAATTTTCCCCCTTGAATATCGTAAATTTTGATCTCAAAAAGAGATAAGCTCCATGCCTATCAAGAAGGGATAAAATCACTTTTAAAATCCTATATTGCATAATGCCTGCATATTTGAAGGTAAATAATTACAGACTTTTTACAGAGACATTCTCTCTCTTCCCACTTTTGTCAGTTCATATTCCAAATCAGGTTTTAAAACCTTCTTTAGAATGAAGCAATAGTCAATAAATAAGTTGTAGGGTAATTCCAAAGACGTGCACTGTAAAACTTACAAAATTTGTTGAATTCCATATACATTAATCCTACATCACCTGAAGAGGAAAGGCTGAAAAATAGATTTATTTAGATTTATTTCTGCTTAAAAAAAAAAAAAAAAATCTTCAAGATGGCATTATAAGAATGAAGTTATGGTGCCCAAGTTATACTGAGCCCTTGCACCCAACAGTGCTTCTATTTGTTCTGCTCAGTGTTTATTTTCATTTCTGAGCACGTCAGACTGGCATTCCACTTGTAGGTGTAGTAAAGAGAAAACCGAACTCGAACTCCCTTTGTACAATGTACAACTTTCAAGCTTGGATGCCTACATTAAGCCAACTAAAGGTCAGAGCAGAGGAGCTACAATTATACTTGTCGTTAGAAGGAGCCCGAGGCCTCAGTCCAGAAATGTATCAATGAAATTGCTTAGTTTTCAGTTGCTGAGTATCATACAGAAGTTCAGTGGTACTTTCCTACATAGGATCCTAAATACGGATTGAGTTTCCAAGTACTTCACAGCAGATTTACCAGTATTGCAAACAAGACTGTCTCTCTCTTTACTTCACTCCATATAGTAGTACCTAGTCATGCGATTGCTTAATGCACGTGCAGTCCCCTTCCTATATCACAGCTGTGTCTGAGGCTGTATTAGTCAGTTTTAAAGTTTTGGACTGTGTGATTTACGGGAAGGACACTGGTTGTCTCAAGTAAAAGACAGTACCTCTAGCAGATGGTTTTCACGTTTGCATCAGTATTGATAACCTGGACTCTTGTCTGCTCTGGCTGAAGTTATAGGGAATTCTCCGGTTTTAAAGTTTTGCTAGTCTTAGCAAGAAGGCATAATAACAATGGGCTAAACGCCTGAGCTGACCTGAACTGCTTTTTCAGCCCTAAAGGTTGCATTTCCACATAAGAACAGAGATGCTGTCATGCCAGCAAGAGGAAAGCCTGCAGTGTAACCATACGTATTGTATCTGTTCTGAGGATAAAGAGAAAGTGTCGCTTCCCAGAACTGCTAGCACGATACCTTCCCACAAGCATGAAATTGTCTATTTTGGAGGGGGAAAAAAAGAAGACAAGATTCCCTAATTACCATATTATGTTCCTCATACTGTCAAATGACCTACCACACTGTGGTGAAGCATGTGAGGCTGGATAAATCCTGCCACATTATATAATTTGGTGATAACAGAGAACCAGGCACATTAGCCAAATGACTGAGCAGATGCGGCACTTAAAAATGTATCAACTTTGCCCTGGACAATCTTAAAGAAAAAACAAACAAAACTAACCCAGACTCTTCCATCGTCCTGATTAGTCCTTGGTGATTACTTTACTCCAAATTTTTGTCTGGGACATGTGATTTTTCCCCTCTCTGTCCTCCTCAAATCCCAGCTGTGGGAGTTTTCCCATCTCCAGTGCCAATGACAGGAAAGCAAGAGCAAAACTGCTGCTCTGGGACACACAAGCTGCCACAGAGAACCTGTCCCCAACCCCAACTTCACTGTACGTATCTTAACGGGAATCTGGGGAGGCAACATGTCCTTGAGCTACGAGACTTGCACACGACCACAAGTGTCAGTGGAGGGAGCACATTCTCCATCTCATGACCAAAGCGATGTGCATGCTCCCCACATCCTACTTTTGTCAAGCAAATAGCTGCTCATCTAAATCACATCTCAAAGATTTTGGGGATGCGGCCTAAATTCGTACTGAGTGTGCAATTTAAATGAACTACGTATTTCCCATTCAAGTCCATAAAGCTATATTGCAACACCATTTCTATTTAACTGATTTGCAGCTCAGTTTCTCTCTTCTAAGTTAGGTTCCCACAGCAGAACGGATGGCAAACTAGTAAAGGAATGCACAGTCCAAATACATTGAGCGTACGCTGCCTGTACACAGTGAATCAGTATATGATTCACCCACTTTCATAAAACGGTTGTGACCTTTCATCTGACTACTTCCTCAAACACAATATGAAGAAATATATATAACATACGGAAATCAGGAACCAACAAATGAGGGGAATAATAATAGCTCATCTCATGATTTTCTGCTGTTGTGCTAATCCTTACTACATGCTCTATCAAACATGTGTGTCATCTCTTGCTATCCTTTGACTAGTTAACCACATCAACTAAGGCATAGGTTGCTCTTTGTTATGAAATGAGCGAAGGCAGAGAATACCTAGTCTTTTGAAGTATCAGGCCCTAGGGGCCTCACAAAGGGATTATTTTTTAAAAAATATTATAAAAAGAAATGATGTTATATGAATAAATAATATACCAATCTGCAGCTAGAGAATCTAGTTCTGTATGTAAAAAGTGACATTTATTTGTACAGCTAACTTTCCTTTCTGCCACTTACAATGTAAAGCTGATAACAAGCAACCCTGAGCACAAACATTAAATTTCGTCTACAAAGACAGCTTACACTTAGAACTAGGGAAGGTAAGGTTAACATACTACAGCATTTCACCACAGATCTTTTCACCACAATGTGTGAAAAATTGCAGGTATAAAATTAAACACTAGACCAAAATCCTCTCAAGCACCTACTAGCAATACCTTACCCCATTAGGCATTTTGAAACAATTAATTAAATATCAGAGAAAAAGCCATACTTGGTCTCTAGAAACATAAGGTGATACACATCAAGAGGAAAACATATTTCAAATGTATTGCAAAGCTTTGGCAGGAAGATTGAAGCAGCACCATTATAATCCAAACCCAAAGCCAGAAGTTTTGAGATAGAGGAAGAAGATCACAGCTACAATGGATTCTAACAGGACATCATGCATACAAAAGAAACATATGATAAATCTGAGAAGCAAAGGCTAAATGTGTTTTCAAGGGACACTATCCTGCAAACACTTTATGAAGGGTGAAAAATAGTGCATTTTTCTCACAATACAGAAAACTTTGTAAACTGGTGCTTCAGTGCATTGTGGTTTTTTTTTTTTTCTAAATCAGATCAATTATTTCTTAGTAGCTCACTCTGGTCAGGGATCATAGTATTCTAGGGACCATATAATTGGTACCCTAAAACCCAGGAGAGATGGTTTCTTGGAATGTCGTGGCTCGCTGCTCACTAGCAGGTTGCACTGTAAGTTCATATCTGGGAGAGACAGCGGAGCCCACGGTGTGTTAGAAAATCTCCAGGGAGTAGCAGAATTGTGAAAAACTTTGACTACTAATCAGGTGAAGTCATCACAGTGATGCTTTGCAATTGTTAACGATCCAAATTTCCAATCATGTAGCTAGAGGCCTGTTTTGCAGCCCTCTGAGGGGCCACTTCAAAGCCACAGTACGGCATCTCCCTTTTCCCACGTGAATGCGGTGACAGTTTGCATGACCCACTGCCTAACGCTTCTACGTATTAGACAACGCGGTGGGTCAAAATGAGTCAACCAACAAAGGATAAGTCGAAATCACAGGTTTATATTACAAAAAACCTTACAAACCCCATAAGGAATTGGGTCGTATTATCCTTGGCGCTGTACCAGTAAGTAACAAAGGGCTCCTATCCCAAACAACTCACCATCTCGATTGCTGACAAGATGCCACAGGAGGAGGAAACGTAGGAACAAGATGGGGATGGATAAGCATAAAAATAGCTTGAAGAAAAGCAGAAGTCCAAGCTTCCCCTTTTCCTAACCATTCATTTATGTCCTTTGGCAGGATGGCACAAATGCAGATGATTTAAAGCTACTGTATTCACCCTTAAAGAGAAATTTTCTTCGCTGCACCTCGTACTGTTTCCCCATTGCTTTATCAGCAAAAGATTAGCACAGTTCAAGGAGCTCGGATGTTCACATGCTGATGCAAGTTCTGAAAGACTGGGAAAGTTTGGCAGTTACTCCAATACTGCAACAAGCAGACACCCACAGGTACAGCTGCAACGCGATGAAATACTCAGGTCTGCCGTGAAGCTTAATCACGCTATCAAACACAGCTGTACCAGTCACATGCTGGGGACTTCCCAGCTGCAGACTCTATCTCCCAAAGCACACGTAGTTTGAAACAATTCAGTCACTATGTAATCAGCAACCATGTGAGAATTTCATTTTCTCTTTCAAAACATCTAAACAAGTCTGGATTCAGAAAGACAGCGTGGCTCAGCCACTGTGACCCTTTCTTAGTACTTTTTCTGCATTTATCATGTCAAATATAACACTGCTGCTACAGTAGGACTGTACTGGCTTTTACAGAAAGTACTTCTATGATCTTCGTTCAGGAAGGAAATAAATGTTCTTATGTACTCATGAGATCTAAAGATTTCTTTAGCAACATGATCCGGACAAATCATATCAAGACCACAGATTAAATGTGTGACACTCAGGCATCATTAGGTTTTGAGTCTCTACCACTGGAAAATATCAGATGAAATCTGTATAAGATGACAACCATTTTAACAGAGTACAAAATAGCTAGGAATTAGGAAAAGAAAAGCCTGCATTTAAAATTCTTTGTACGTTCTAATTCTGCTTGCTTATTGTCCTCTCCTTCCTCAGTTATAAACCAGACTGCAAGCCCATGAAAGAAGAGGTGCAGTTGAATTTTGTCAGCTGTCTTTTCCTCTCTGCTCATCACCTAGCAGTTCTCAGATAGGAAAACGTACTGAAGGAAATAATTCTTTACTTCCAGTTTCCTCTCTAGTCTGTGCTAATTGGCAGGTTTAAGCAGGAATATTACTAAAATAATTTTTAAAAAGGCTTAATTGCAACGTACATGTATTAAGGAAACAGTTTTTGCTGGGAGTACCTGCTGCAGACAGGAGAACCTACAGTGACAATTAGTTTATTTCAAGAAGGAAAGAGGAAGTCAGGGGGGAGAATTGTGCTAAGGGCCCTGCCTTTGGAAGGCATTTGATTTAAAATACTAAAGCAAGGAGCTATGTGCAAGCCACATTTTTTGTTTATCACCTCCAAATGGCTATAGTTTCTGAATGCTGACCAAATGTGAACGCTCACTGCAAAATATGCAGCGTGCTCTACTCCTGGAGAGCAGCCTTTAACATCACTAACAAATCAGCTGGATGCTATAGTTCCCTCAACACCCTTTATATCATCCCATCAAATTTACTACATGCTATTCTAAAACAAGAAAGAAAAACACACACTAGTTTGGAATAAAAAGCTGACACATCCTCCAGATATGCAGGAGTCTGAGTCACAGAGACAAAATGCGCAAAATTAAGAGGAGGGCCTGCTGTATAAGACCATAAAAAAAAAAAGATATTTACTTTTGGCTTCTGCTGGTATACCGCTGTGGAAGGCACGCTGGTGAAAATTTTGCATAGAGAACATAATTGTGTGATGAAATATATCTGAAATCTCCTTTTTGCAGCATCACTTCTGGAACAGATGGCATTATCCTCAGAGTAAGTATGATCAGATGGATAATAGACACGACTTGGGAAGACTTCATTAACAGGGCTTTTATGAAAATCCACTCCCCATGGTAATCTCACCTCTTAGAAAAACTCTAAAAAAGGACATGCAAGTGTTACCTCTTTCTGATCTGGAGATAAGCTGGAGTAGGCAGGAGAATGTTAAAGTAGCAACACCTGAGGAAGTTGGTAAGAAGGCAAATACAGTACATGCTCAAACAGTCCCTGAAGAAATTGAATTAGCATGGCAAAGAGTATTAAAAGATGATATTTTTCAGGCCTTTATGTATTGAGATTGGAAGAGGTAATAAGCCAGAGAACATGAAATTATCACCAATGCAAGAGAATGATGCCATTATTATTAGTGAACATTGCGCAATGATTCACCTGATTTAAATGCTAAACAGAAAAACACACTAAGAGGGCAGGATGAGTAGGAGAGGTGAGGGATACTGCTGCATAAAGCCAGGAGCGTGGTACATGTGTTACAATTGTCAGTAACCTGCAACTTCAGTATCCTAGCAATTAAAACAATGGTTGAAATTGATGTGGGAAAGTCAAAAGTGAGAAGTTTCTTTAAGAAGAAATATTAGGATGGTCAAGAATTTGTAATTCCACAGTCAATGAGAAGATAAGTTTGGCTAAAAATTGTGTCTTCTTTCACTACTCAGGCGTGAGCAGTAGTTCATAACAAAAAGTACTATATAATAAATGAAGATAAAGAGAAACAGTAATAATCCATATTAATTAGGAGTTACAAAGGGGAAAAAAATGATAAGGCAAGCTAGAAACATTAGCGGAAAGTCCACAGCTGACAGGACCAATGTAACATGAAGAATTAAAAAAAAAAAAAAAAAAAAAAAGTATCAAGACTACAATAGTCCTAGCAGTTATATAAACCAACCCTTTGCCAGATGGAGATGATAAATTTTTTAATAGTGATGCAGGAGAGACAGAAATTTTTATAAATTTTTCTATCCCATATTTGGACAGATGTTCTTATGTCACATGATGATGCCAAACTATTTTCCAGTCCCCTAGTAACCAAGCAGGTTATGATGTTATACAACAGGTACTAGAAATGAACATTTTAAAATCAGCCAATCCATCTACCTCACACCTAAGAACTAAGACTGAGAAGGCCTGAGAACTAATCATGTTTATTTTAATAAATTAAGGCATTCCAGGGAAATTCCATTTGACTGGAAAAGTGCTAATGTTGTGCCAATAATAACAAAGGCCAGCAGATGACTCAGAGAGCTAACGGATAGTTAGTCTGACGTTACTTCCAGGTAATAAAGCTGTTATAAAATTAATAAACAATTAAAGTACAGGAATAGAATTAATATCAGTCAACCCAGTTTTGTGGCAAATAGATCTTGTAAAATAAAGTTAATTGCATTGTTTGATGTGACAGATGTTTGGCTGATGAAAGTAATTGTATATCTCTAATATATTTGTGGAGAACAGTTGACTTAATCGTGTATGACATACTCATTATGAAAATTAGCACAACACAATATCAATAAAATGTGTTAAATGGACTGAAAACTGAAAGTTCTAACAAAGTAATAATGAACGGAGACTTGTAACAAACTTTAGGGCTTATCATTTAGTGATTTGGAAATAAATATAAATCATCAGTGATTTGGAAATAAATATATACATCCATGATAATAAGATTTGTGAGATTTATAAAATTGTGGGGACGAAAGCTGAAGATAGTCAGGTAGACCAATTTGAATCACGTAATAAACTAAGCCTGTTCTAATTAAACATGTCTTAATACAGCCAAATGCAAAGGGATTAGAACTAAAAGCTCCGCTAGCAGCCAAGTCTCCTCCCTGGAAAACACGTGGTCTGAACGGTACCGGGGATTACGGGTGACAAACAGCTGACATCGTAGCCCCCCCCCCCCCCAATATGATCCTTGTATGTATAGATACAAAAGCAAACCAGCTTTATACAGCTATACGCAACACTGGTGAAACCTGCAGTGAAACACCACACCAAGTTTCACATTTTAGAAACAATGTTTTCAAAACAGAACACAAAAAAGCAGACAAAATGATTGGAAGAGGAAAACGTCTTACAGTGACATGTTTGAAGGAAAGACTTAAAGTTCACTTGCTAACATTATTAACTAGCTTGACTTAATATATCACAGAAGATACTGGCTCCTACAGGGTTCTTTAGCATAAACACAAAGTTCAGGTAGGAAACCTGGTATATTAAACAACAAGTTATTTATAACTCAGATTACCATGGGAATTCTCAATGGCATCTGTAGTTCTTGAGGTCTTCAAGTCTGGATACATTTTCGAGTGTTGTAGCTCAGCATGTATTTGGAAGCTTACTACTGCAGTTGAACACAAAATATTCTATACAGAGCTAACTGGGTAATAATAACCTATGATACAGAGAGGAAATTAACTGACTTAGTAGTTCCTTCTAGCTTTTTTTTCCCCTGTGGACACAGTAAATATATTTTACTCTCTCTTCTGAAGAAGTGAGCTGACACCACTTCACTGATTTTGGAATACTCTATGTTGAGATCTGCCAGAAATCACTAAAGATTGTCAGATCCTCAGGCTTATCATCAGAATGGGTATTCCCTGGAAAGGAAAAGAAAAGGGTTTTATATAAAGAAAAGGTAGGGGGGAGAGGGAAGCGAAAATCTTAAGCCTGATCCCATTGACATTAATACGTGATTTGTCATAGATCTGCAGAGGCAAGATCTGGAGCAGAGTTCATAACACTGTGGAAATAGTTCTAATTTTCTAATTTTGGGGTTCTTAATTCCACTCACAATCTCTTCAGGAGCAACTGCTTGGCTCTGTGCATGGTGTAATAATGACAGTCAGACCTTCCGCTTTTCCAGAAATAACCATGTCATAAGCTGCTGCTTCCTTGTTTTATGTATTTACAGACATCAACAAGCCTATATAAAGCCTCTCCATAATTTGTTCATATACAGTAGTCTTCCTTTTGGTATATTTTTAGATCAATTGCACTTAAACAATACTTCCTCAACCTACTGAACTTTGCTCTGGGACAGATGATCAAGAGAAATGCAAATACTGTATACTGTTTAAAGGATGACAGCCAGCATTTTCCACAGTACTTGTTGCAAGGGTAGGGTACTAAGAAGTACAAAGAGTTTAGCATGACTCCAAAGTGGTGCAGCACTCGTGCTTACAAACTCTGCCTTTGCCCTTTGAGTTGCCTCCAAAGCAAGATAGGTGTAAATTTATCAGCGTGCAAGAAGCAGAAGCTAACTCATGATCTTTCAGTTTTCTAATAAAGGGTGTCACTTTGAAGAAAGCAGCTTTAAGCCTCTTTGCAAATAACTTTATCAAAGGGAGAATTGTAAGGAATAAGATGACTCATCAAGGAAAAGCTGTGTCTGTGTGCTCCTTTCCTTCTTTGGTACAAGGTACAAAAAAAGCTGTAAACATTGGGAGAGCGTATGTTCCTAAGGCTAGGTTGTTGTGCCTTCAAGCACATTACCTTAGAATATCAGGAATGTCAAACCTTTCCTTTTCTGAATTTTCCAGTCTAGAGGATATAAACAGGCCCAACTTCTGGTTACTGGCTGTAGTACAGGAAACCTTTCTATCAGATTCTGCCATTCCCTTCAGAGAAAGAGGTGTGGCTAAGCACAGCCGTGCCTTCAAGATTTTTCACGGTCTGAAGAGCTTGACTGCTAAAGCAGCAGAGTGGGCAAAAGTCACAAAAAACTGTGGAGACACCAGGATTTTTTTTACGTGGTTAAAGTGCAAGCTAAATCAGTCCCAATTACAGTACTGGGCACTGTTGCATGAATAGATTTCCCCTCACAGGGTGTAAAGTACAGCACAAAAAATTCATAGCGGTTTTGAAAAAACTATTTTCAGCTACCTTGCGTGCTACGAAAACTCTCCTGTTCTGATTCTGTTTTGATCCCAGGCAGCTAATGCATGTCTTACTGTGCAGAGCACCTGCGTAGGGAGAGAACCTGTTAGCACGTCCCCGTTGGATGAATAGACTCTTTATGTGCAAATTTTGTTTTAAAATGCTGATTAGCCACATAATTAACAATCAGAATACTGAGGAGAAAAGCACTTGGAACATCTGTAGTTTGCAATGATTATATCTGAGTTGAGAATCCACTGTGCATTAGAATATACACACGCACATCTTGCTACATCTTAGTGAGGAAAAAATGCAGCAATGTCATCAGATACCAGACAATATCCCAGCAGGTAAATAAAAACAATGTTGAAAAAACATTACAGTGTTAATTTTTGTGCTTTCCAACTGGAAATTGTTGAGATATTGTATTTAACAACTATTTAATTTGTTTTTCAACATAGTCTTATATTACCAAACCATGTTGAGTGGTGATTTTTATAAGATGTTCACAAACTAAATGCAGTTATAGAAGGACATCCCCTGGATAGGAGATCCCTAAAGAACTAAGATATTGTATTAGTGGTTCAAACGGATGCCGCTTTTCCCTATGACTCAGTACTGGGCTAATTTACCCCATACTGCACCACACCACATAGGAGGTTACACATCTGCTAGCATTTTCAAGAGGAAAAAGAGTGATAGAGGCCATCATAAATATCACTTCGGGCAAGTATTCTACCAATTTCCATTTCCCTCTGAAGATTCAACTCAAGGTGCTGTTCTTCACTTGCAGATATACAGTGTTTCCAAATGCTGACTACAGGTAGAGACGTCTCATGGCAGCTAAATACCATCCCTTCTATATAACTACCTGAGCAGATTCAGAATACCTTGTGTGGTCAACAAAGAAAGTCAAAGTGTATACATCAGTGGGAAACAGAATAAAGTTATGTCTGCTTTCCAGGAACAAGACATTCTTGTAGAACCGATTACATTGCAACTCCTGTTCCACTGGCAGAACTAGAGATAGGTGCAGGTGGCATGTTCTGCAGCCGGTAATCCAAAGGAGACTACTGAAAAAGAATCAGGCACTAAAGAATAACACTGAGAATGAAGACAGACACAAATGGACTTTGAGATGGAGAGTGGCACACAACATGAAATGAGACGGAAAATGATTGACACAGGGACAGGAAGGACAGGCACATAAACAGTACAAGAAAAGGCATGGAAGCCTGGGAAAGGTGGAAGCACATGGCTATATCATGTGCAACTGAACTCAGCAAGAGCTGACTCAAACTGGCAAAAAGAGAAGGATATACGTAAAGGTGAAAGAATGGTGATGCATAGGGTGTGTGTTGGTGCTGATTTCGCAGGAATCTGAAGCTATGTAGTTGAGGCTTATACTCTGAATTTGATGGAAGATGAAAAGCTGGTACAGGCAACCTTTTTTCAGCTGTTAAACTTGTATTAGGCGAAATTCACTCCATCAGAACTGAAATGCATGCCTACTGCGAATGCCTCAAGCCACCCCAAACTGCCTTTCAGGATCCTGCAGAGCCCTGACGTACATACGGTCTGGATATTAAAAGACATCATTTTAAGAGGGTCTCGTCCCGTAAAACTCCAGCAACTAACTCAGTAACAAATGTCTTTAAGTTTCAGCAGGAAAAATGCCCCTTTCCCAGTTGTTATCTATCCTGGCTGCCCCTTCAGGACCTTTGCAAATAAATGGAGTGGTTTTGCTACACTTACAACGAATAGCTCCCATCACATGGCAGCCCGCTGGAACCCAGTGACATGGCTTGCATGTTAGGATTACAGAATCAAGCCCACGGAGACTAATGGATAAGCTGTTCCTATCCAGTAACCTAAATTATTCGCTGGCCTCCAGACTCAGTTTTTACGTTCTCTCCTGACTCATGCTACCTTTCAGCCCCAGATCCTAATGAATGTGACTTAATCCACCCCCCTGTGCTGTTGATCACTACTAAGTCTTCCCTATCTCTGTTATCACAGTGCCATGCTTTAAGAAAAGTGAAGAATGCAGCCTTTGTGGCAGCACTGAGCGAACGCCACTTTTAAGGAGAATGTCCCAAATCTCATTAAAAAGAGATAAAGCCATCTGGATCCTAGGACAGTCAGTTTAAAAAAAAAAACCACAAAACTATTTTGAAACCAATTTACTAAGAAAAACAGAAAGGAAAACAAGTTTGCTGCCAACAAACGTTGTAGCCCTTGTCATCTATTACCACATGAACAAAGCACTCAATGACTGACTCTAATACCATTGCCAATTATTATGACAACATGCAGTATAATCGTATTATGTTTACAATATAATACATGTGAGTATTCGATAGAGCCTGGCAGGACTTCAGTCACTGCCTCTTTTATGCTTTAAAAACCAATTTTTCAAACTGAGTTTGCTGTATAACATGTTCCCTAATTACATACTTTACTGTATAGAGAACAAGAAAGGATATTGAAAGTGATTTCAGGCAAACCTCTTACATTTAGTGAGATAAACCATTTTTATTCACACACATTGCACCACTACCAGCCAACATAATGTCTTTATTCTATAGACATGCCCCACCTCATTCCCATTGACATTAGTGGCAAGTTTTTCAGAAGTTTCAACTGAAGCAAAATCAAGACCAAAATGTTCAGGGCCTAGTTTTAAAGGGGTTCTTGCCTCACCGTTTATTCTACAATTGCAAATAACTACAAAGGTAAACAGGATCATTTAAACATCTGCTTAATTTGTGAATGACATCAGATAACAAAATTACCAAATGACTCAATTTTTATTTGCCAAATCACAGGCAAAATACAAGCAGGAGGTTGCCTTGGAAAATATGAACTAAAGACATATGCTCAGACTCAACTACCTACTTACTAAGAGGTCCCCTTGTCAGCCCGTAGCCAACAACTCAGTCAAATTTCTGGGTGGGCTACCTACTTTGCAGATAAATCAGAACACGGGTGCAGAGAGACTTAAAATAGTAGCGTGCATGCTAGCTTAAGTCTACCATGCCTAAGCAACAGCACACAGATATGACTACAATGATCCTCAGGCAAGCTTGAGTTCAGAAGTAACATGGTTCACACAGCTCTTCATCTGAGTTAATGAACCTCACTAGAAAGATATCATTATAAATGATGATAATGCACCAGCTTGGGTGCCTCTACACTGCGCTCCACTGAGCATCCTGTTTCAGAGACTTCTTAGCTCAGGACCAGCTACGAATAAATGAAATCAATTTAGGTTTTAAAGTTTAGATTTAAAACCAGTAGAATTATCCACAGCTTTCTTTTCTCCAGACTATCCTGGTCCCTCGCTATCATGGCTTAAATGCATTTCAATGATAAAATGTTACTTAATGTAATAACTGAATTAGCAAAAAAAAAAGTGACGTTGATGAATTGATGTAATGGGTAAAAAACTGGTTGGATAGTTGGTTTCAGAAGGTAGTGGTTAATGGGTTGTCCTCAGCCTCGAGGCTTGTAACAAGGGGAGTACTGCACAGGTCTATCCTGGGACCATTTCTGTTTTACATCTGTCAACGACCTGGAGGAGGCAATGAAGTGTGCTCTCACCGTTTCCAAGTGACACCAAACTGGGCAGACCAGTCAAACATGCTCAAGAGCAGGGCCACCAGTCAAAGGGACCTAGATAGGCTAGAGGGTTGGGCTGATATGGAATTATGAAATTCAACAAGGACAAATGGAAGTCTTGCACTTGGGAAGGAAAAACCCCATGCAGCAGTACAGGCTGGAGACCAACTGGCTGGGCAGCTGAGGACATTGGCAGCAACAATATGAGCCAGCAGTATGCCCTGGCAGCAAAGAAGGGCAACAACATCCTGGGCTGTACCACCAGGCACATAGCCAGTAGATCATGAGATGTGATTATCCCCCTTCACTCAGCACGCTTTTGACTGTATTGAGAATACTGCATCGAGAATACTGCACCCAGTTTTGGGCCTCCCAGTATGAGAAAGATGTTGATAAACCAGAGTGAGTTCACTGAAGGGCCACCAAGATGGTCAGGGGGCTAGAGCAGAGGCTGGGTGAGGAGATGCTGAGGGAATTGGGCTTGTTCAACCTGGAGGTGGTCTTGGGAGGACCTAATAGCAGCTTTTCAATACCTGTGAGGAGGTTACCAAGAAGACGGAGCCAGGCTCTCCTCAGCACTGTGTGGCAGAAGGATGAGACACAAAAGGACAAATTGAAACAAGAAAGGCTCCAACTTGACATAAGGATAAACTTTTTCACCAGCCAAGCATTGGAGCAGGTTGTCCAAAGCAGTTGTGTAGTCTCCATCCTTGGCAGTGTTCAAGACCTGACTGAATAAAGCCCTGAGCACATGCATATGGATGCCACAGCTTGAACTCCAGTTATTGACAAACACTGGCTTGTTCTGCTATTGAAAGGTGCTAAAAAACACATGCCACCACTGGCAGCTCCAAAGCACAGCCCTCGTTACATGGGGACAGAGTCAGAGCAAGTAACAATTGCAGGGATGACTTCTTCAATGTGATGTTTGACTTGGAAATTTTAGTGCTGGCACAGTGGTCTGAGTAGAACTGCCTTGCAAATTCCTGAAGAATGTCTGAAACCTCTTAGAGGCTTTTCTGATCACTGTTGGGGAATACATTTTCACACTTCAGTATGATTTATACAATCTAAGATCCATGTATAAACTTAACAGGAAAATTTGGAATATATGTCCTTGTATTTCTATAGCACTGGCTAAAGAGAAAACAACTGGAAGTATCAGGCTGGAGAGAAACTGTTAGGGTAATTCCTCAAGTATCTGTCTTGGGACATACTTAATATTTTCCCTTGTGACCTTGGCACAGAAATTAGGTCTGTGATAAGCTGTTAGTACAAAGAAAGACTTTATTCCACACCAAAGGAGAACGGGTAACTCTGCAGTAACAGAATGAAATTAGATAAAGTGCATGGTCATACACATAGGAGTAAGAATTCCTGTGACAACTTGGAAATAACAAATGAGGAGAAAGAAGAGGGTGTATTAGTCCATCGGAGGATGACTATGAGCAATCACTGGCATGTGGCACAGATAACACTAAGATATTCTGGGTGAGATGTTACGAGGAAAGACAGAGAACTATTAATGTCAGGATACAAAGTGCTAATCAGAGTGAAACACATTACATGTAAGGTCTTGTCACTCATATTCAAGAAAAATTAAATCAAAATAGAGCAATTACATAAAAGTCTGACTTGAGCTCCCAGGCAACACAATAATAAAAATAAGACAAATGCTAAAGATGTAGATAAAATGTCTGTTATGAAAGACAAGTCCGATCAAACTATTAACAAGCTGACAAAATTCACTACTTTGACTATTTCCTTTACAATATCCTTCATGGTTAATCATTACAATTTAAAATGACCAGCATTATATACTACTTTGTTTCTCCAGACATCAGTTTTAGCATATTTCTCTTCTGGATATCTCTTTTTTTCACCTTCTGTTCCAGGACTATGGATAGCAACAACTCTGAAATTTATTTCAACATGGATCCTCACAAATATAGACAAACTTCTGTTATTCTCTAAGAGTTACAGGAAATTTTAGCAGAAATATCAGTTACCAAGGAGAAACAGAAATGACAGTTTGATTTCATCATGAAAAGAAAGTCTGTGCAATTATGAATTTGTATTGCTGGAATCGGGAATCTTACTGTCATTCTTCAGGCAAGATCACCGAAAAAGCACAATTTTCCCCACCAACACCACAGACTGTTTTCAAGGCTGGCAGTAAATGTACAGTATTCTTAAAGTCAGACATAATATTAAGCATTACATGGCACTTTGCCTGTTCAATTAATCCTCATGGCTCCCCTGGTAGGTAGTTTAGAGACCATCCTAAGGCCACAAAAGTAAATCAACTAGGGTAAGAACACAGCAGTGTCCATCTCCCAGGTGAGTGTTGACCATTAGACCATGCTCCTCTTCTAGGAAGGGATCCTGGCAAATTCCAAGCTTTATGGGAAAGAGGTTCTATTTAAACATTTAAAACTTTAAAGCACTTACTGGAATAGAAAAAAGGAAATGGAAATAGAAAAGATGAGAAATCCAAGTTAATCCAAGAAACACGATAGCAATTGATCACAGTGCAGTCTGGAAGGAAAATGCAATCGATAGAGAGGGAAAGAAATCAAATAAAAAAGATATTGCTTCAGTGACTGAAGCAAAGATCCTCAAATTGCAGCTAGGGGTGATTAATTTGTTCTCACCCCTACTGTACGATGAAAACTAGAAAGCTAAACATTAAGAAATGTCATCTAATGACAACATACATCTTTCTTACAACTGTGTAAAAGTGGCAAAATGTGAGTTTGAAATTGCTATTAGAATTGCTATTCAGTGCTTTAGAAGTGGCTTACTCACCAAATAGACTGCTTACTCACTGCAAGGGAGTGTTTTGGTGCACCTGTGCTCCTGGAAAATGACGTTAGCATGAAAATTCTCCTGGCTTTTATTGTCTTTTCTAGATCTGGTATTGATATTTTGATGACAAATTGATATTTTTGGTGACAATTTCTATTTGTTCCAGGTATTAGGAATGTAACATTGTTAATGAAAATAATGCTAACATTTACAAAGTTTATGATGTTACAGATCTAGACAGAAAGAAAGTACCACATAGGCAAGTATCCTAAATATTAAGCAAATACTATTTTCATTTAGGAAATAAATTGTCATGATTTTTTGAAACATCACTTCGTACCTAAGAAGTAAGTGGAGCCAGGTCAGTATGGTCCTATATATACCTAGAGGACAGCAATACTATTTTGCTATGAAAATCAAAATCTTTCATTAGAGAATTTGAACATTTTTTTTTAAGAGAAAAATAGGAAGTTCCCACTCTGCAGCTTGGAAAACTGAAGTCTCATAATCAAGAGCTCAAAAGTCAAGCTCCGTTATTCATACTTTACAGCATCTTATTCCATGTGTAGCTATAGTAATTCATTGCCAACACCTTCACAGCACAGTATTACTTAGATAGAAACAAGAATGCAAAATCCAGCTCAAAGGTTTTAGCGAGAAGTTCAGAAGAAAATCTTGCCTTTGTGTTTCCTCATTCTGCCCTCTAATTCTCAGATTGTTCAGTCTCTCATAGGATCATCTCTGAGGGAAATACTTGAATACTGCCCTCCTCTGTGTCCTACACTTGCTTTCTGGAATTCATATAGCTGGTATAATTAAAAAAAAAAAAGAGATTCATCTAGGTTACCTCAGAAACTTATCTGGCCCTCTGTTAGTACAAGAAGAGGAGAAGAACGATGGTTCAGTTTCTTTCCCTCTGTCCTCAGATGGGTCAACATGACATAGGTGGGGACTTGACCCCCTGCCTTTCATAGGCGAGTGAGTCACTCCTAGGATTAAGAACACAGACATTAATGTACATCTGATCCTTAAACCCCAAGGTCAAATCAAACTCTCTTTTCTGTTTCACATACTAGTAACTCGGAGAATATGAGACTTTTTTCTTTTTCCCCTTATGTTTCATTGAGTTTTAATTCAAATTTATTTTTAATTTAAGGATTCCCTTAGTTCAGTTTTCTTGAGTTTCATTTTTTTAAAAAGTTTTCTTAACATTTTCCCTCAGAATTTAAACTCTTCTTTCTTCCCAAGATTTAGATGACATGATAAAATGAATACTGTTTCTTTAAAGCTGACACAGTAAGAACGAGCAGGCTGTCTTAGATTGCAGGCCACTTCATTTCTCATAAGCATGCTATCATTAGCTACCTTTAGGAGAATGAATTCTATTGATTGGTTCAAATCAAACTTGTGACCTGGTGGCAGTATTAGATGTTTGTTACAAAGCATCATCTCCTCATTAATCTTTCATTAGACAGCGTGATCCGAGAAGCCAGCAGCAGTCACACCACGCTTACTCTCTCGAGTGATGCCACCACAGAGGGCTCCCTTATTGGATCACAGCAATTACTGGCCTTACAACGCAGATTCTGAAAGCCTTATCAAATTTCCTCCTAGATATGGCAAGCTTACAGATAATCATGTGCTGTTTTTTGGGTGAGGACATCACGGAATTACACCAAAATGCAGTAAGCTCAAGTCATTTGCAATTAAACATGTGACTCTTGATTCTGAGATGATACATCTTCATTTACAGCGTATGAAGTATTTTACAGAAAGCTGAAATACATAAAATTACGGTGTCTTAAAAAGTTCCAGTCAAAGAATAGAAAACTGCCAAATCAGATGTCTTTATGGGAGAAATGAAGCAGAATCTCTGGTACCTGGATTGCTGGCATCTTAGCGCCGTGATTTAAAGGAACTGAGTAACAACTGCAAGTAAACAGCAGACAGTAGGAGAAAGAAGCATCTGTTCCTGAGTACCTAAGCACTGCTGGAACAGAGCCCAAGAGGGGGACATAGGTTGTTATTTTCAGCTCAATAGCACATCATAACAAGGCTTGGGGGAGAAAGCTGGGAATTGTGCACTCTAACAATACATGGTTATTTGCATGCAAACATAAAAAAGGTTAATATTTTAGTAGCTCTGAGTGAAGAAGAGCCTTAATATACTGCAACTGACCTATACTTCCAGGCTTACAAGCATAAGGGTTGCATCACTAAGCTATTTTCTGCAACCATATACAGGTAGCGTTAAAATCTGAACACAAGACATCCCATTAACCTCTGCAACCACTAAAATAAAAAGGCCTAGCAAAGGACAAAATAACTCTCCATTAGAAGAGAACTTAAAAATGCACACTGCAGAAATGTTCTTACTTATGCAGCTTAAAAATGATTCTGGCTAAATTACCAAGTTTTGATCAGGGGTATGGAAAAGTGACATGCACCGTGCACGCTGACGTAACGTAACCGCCTCACTGCTGCCTCAGGCAAGGTGGTGAACGCCTTCCAGTCCCACAGATGTTACACCTCCTAGGAACACCATCCACGGCCACACCCATGGCAAACCCGGTAGCGTTGTCCACTATCAATATGACTGTGAAAGGACAGGCAGCCTATGTAGAGCATCAAAATTAAGACTGACTTCTTTTCCCACATGAAAAAAGTCCCACAAAAAGACACTTCCAGGACAGGTAGATTTAGATAAAACACAGGACAGCTAGATTTAGCTAATGCTGTAAGCTGTGGGTTCACCTCATTATGGGCAGTACAAAGTGCCAGTGTGACACTTACTACACAAACTCCAGTGGTTCAGAGTTTGGAATTTGCTCTGAAAAAGATAATTTGAGCTTTAGGAAACTGAAGTGCCTCCTTTTTTATTAGGCTGTTGGCTTGGGCACTTAGTTAAGTACTTATCTCCCTTGTGTTCAACAGGAAACTTCTATCATTGTTTTCTCAAGTCCCTCCCTCAAAGCACACGTATTTGGAGAAGCAAAATGATACTACCCTAACTCATATGATATACTGCATATCTTGCATGATAAAAATCAGTCCCTAGTCTCTTACGCCTGGGTTGTGATAACAGCAAAAAGATAGACAAGATGAGCTGACCCAGATTTCAGTGAGGGGCAGATTCGCTGTACAAATCTGGACCTGGTATTTGTCAGAAAAATCAGCCTTCAAGTATCACACTAACCTCAAAATACTTCGCCATGACATGGTTCCTCAGCGAGGAACACGGACTTTGGAAAGATTTAAATTGTACCGTGCTGCCTTAGCTCACACGCTACTGTTCTCTGGAGCTACCAGCCAAGTTTCGGGTAAGATACCAGTATTCTGAAAAAAGATGCAAGTCTCTGGTGAAAAACTTTTCAAATGTGAACGTGCCATTCTGATGCAGAAACTGAGACTGATAAGAGAGGAAGAAAATATACAAGCACTGTCAAGAGAAAATTAAATAGAACAAGGTATTATTATATATCTTCAGTTGCACGTAACATGCATTCATTTACAAAAAGACTGAAATTTAAATATTTATAATAGAAAACCATGCATTTATCATAGCCTTCCAGTCCATTTACGTTACAGAATTAAACATTTTACCAACAATAGGTGAATACAACAAATACTCTCCAAATTCTAACAAAACAGTTGTCAAGCTAATATGCCTTAGGCAAGATTACTTCAGTCATAACTGAAAGGTAGGCTTCTATGGGGCAAGAGGTAACAGCTGTGTTACACAATTGTTTTGGTTGGGGAATATATTCCAACTGAAACGGCAGAAATAATTTAGGCAGCTATATAAATATAATTTAAGGATACAGAGGTTAACAACCTTGAAAAGCATCTTTACTGACCACAAATGGCTTCTTTCCAAAAGACACCTCCGTATCACAACATTCCACTACACCTTCCTAGAGGCATGAATCCCAAATACTGAAGTTTTAATACCAATTCCTAGAACACAGACATGGTCACTGGATGTTTCTGATCCAAGTTTTTATTGAAGCTAATGGACCCTGACTCACAAAATGTGATAAAAATCAAAGCACAGTGATAAAAACTGTGAGAGCCATATCAGTTAATCACATGCACCATGCACCTATTTTAAGCGTGAGGCTGATAGACTGTTGTTTGTTCTTTTTAACTCCTGAAAACATATACATTAAGGAATAATTGTACTGTTAACTTACTGTAAGTTTTCCATCAATAGTTTGGATATTACTACCATACTGTGAAATGCTGACACAGGAAGGAATTATATAACGCTCTGACTTTTAAACGCCAAATAATCAGTAAGCCATCCTTAAGAAGTAGTATATGTGTGAATGACAAACTGATTACATCTAGAAGGACCAAGAAAGGCATAATTTAATTTTCCAACTTACCAAGCCTCAGAATTCCTTGCTCAAATTGCTGGAGATTAGTAATAAACTGTAGGTGTCATACCGGCCTATTATAATGAAGCCAGAGGCAGTTTACAATTTTCAACAACGCTATTCATTTCACCCAAGAAGTCAGAATTTGATCACTTCCAATAGTAAACAATGTGACATATGAAACATGTCTGACGTAACTGACTCTTACTGATAAACCAGTCCACATAAAGCCATTTGTGTTAGGGGAAAAAAAAAAGATTGGAATAGCAGAACGCTGATTGACAAGGTATACAGCTCCACAATTCTTTGACTAACTGCGAGCAGCTAGATTGTATTTTGACGAGCCCCCCCAATCCAAACAGAGCTTGTATAATGGCAATAGTTCTTTCCACAGCACAGTGGCAAAATTAAACTCTGCATGTGGAGCAATGTGTAAATTGGTTCCAAGTGTCTTATGGCAAAATGTTACAAGACTTCATGTGTGGCATATTTTTCAGTTTGAAACATGTGAAGCAGTGAATGTCGATCTTTGGATCTGGAAGCTTCCTGCACAAGAAGACCTTGAAAATAAAGAAATAATAGCTGCATTTTAGTAAATTAAATAACTGTGTATCTTCTTGCTTGCCTCAGGCTCTTGCTTGCTTGTCTGGCAAACAGAGATAAAATGGAGCAGCTCACCTGCTTCTCAACAAGATGATGAAAATTCTGTTCATTTTAAGAAAACATTTTGTATTTGAAAAAAATTGTATTTTCTGACAGCAACAAATTCTACCAGAATCCTCATTTCACTGATCCTAACTCCATCCATTTCACCAACTATAACTTCCCTTGCCTTTCACTCTTCCTTCTCACCAAAACACAAGTCCCTGTTTTTCTGTTCTAGGCTGCTTCTGACTTTCTTTGTTTGACCACTTGGAAATGCTCCAAGGGGCTAAGATATGTGAAGTAAAATCAAATAAACCTAACAGAAACCAGATCTTTCATATATCATCACAATCAGTTGGAAATTTCAAAATGATACTGAGGACATTCCTTGAAGTTTTGGAATAAACAGTATGGCTTCATTAAAAATTAAGGTACTGTAGTCAGAGAAATGTTAATGTCTGGAGTGTTAGACTTGACTTTGCTCTGCCAGTATCACTGCTATCATTCTATTGAATTAATAAATATAGCTGAATACATTTCCTGAATTTTGTCTGAGGCCTGGCAGCAAGCTCATTGCAACATGGAAATCTTTTGGAAAGCCTGTGTAACAATAATCTTCCCGATATATACTTGGGTCAGAAAACAGAAAGTGTGATAAAAAATACTGGATATGAACTTAGAGAATAACCTGAATCTATCCTTACATAATGATGACAGATCCTTGCGCGAAGGACAGTGTAATTTGTTTCTTATTTGATAGAGTGAATTTAGTCTCACAACTGTAATACAAAACTCTAACAAATATTCTAATAAAATTATTGTATTTGATTCTATGCAGAACTTTTATTTACAGACTTTGATCCTGCCTTCTTCATGTACTTCAGAGAACAAGCCCGGTTTTCAGCTCCTTTCAGAAAAATCCAAGCTCAAAGGCTCACAGGAGAAATGAAACAGGGAGGGAAAATTAACTTGTCTGGGAGGACTACCATTAACTCACAGTTCTCACCAGATTAATACAGAAATTGGGTTCCTAGCATTATCCAGCCTGGTCACTAGCTTTTTTAATCTTATATATGTGATGCAATACTTAAGTGTAGTAAAGGATTAAACACTTAAACCCTGATAGAGCAGAGCCTTTAAGCAAGTAAGACGAATGAAGTAAGCCACTAAATATAAGATGTGACTTCCATGAAGACAGCCACACTAGGAGAAGTTTAGCAAACGTTTCTATAGCTAACTTTCAAATATATAGGATTATAGGAGAAGAAGGAATAACCCAGACAAGCCAAAACCACAGCAAATTAAAAAAAAAAAGGTTAAATTAGGTAAGGTAGGTTATAAGAACCTATTTAGTACATTCACCTATAAAAGACCTAAAATATTTCTGTAAAGAGCAGTAGCAACTTCAAACGCTATTAATGGAGCAAGGCCTGATTTAAAATAATACCCACATTGAATCTTATATGGTGAAGTACTGTGCTGAAGCCAGACTAAATGGAGATAATGGGACCTGATTAATTCATAGATGGATAATTTTTCCATAGACAACTTAGACTTGAACAGAGGTAATAACTCCCCAGTACTAAAGGATGATAAAACAGATGTTTGTACTGTAGACATCAATATTCATCTGGAATCTGGACTGTTTAGTTTAGAACACATGGTATAAGAATGATTGGTAGTGAGAGGAAATACTTTGAACAAATTTACAAAATCTAACATATATCTCATTCCAAAACAGACTTTCTGCTTCATGAAACAAAATTAACTTCACCAAGTTTTATGGCAAAAAGCAACCAAAATCATTCACAACCCTGCCTCTGAATAATTACATTTTTGCTGGTCTTGCTGCAAAATCATGCAATTTCATTAACTCTGTACTATTTCAACATCAGAAACATGTACTCTGCATGTTTGTACACATCAGCACACATTTTCTAGACAACCACATCAGTAATAACAGTAACATCTTTTAAAAAGATTTGCAAGCATGGATGAGCCTTGTTCACACATACAGAGTCCATAACAAAACATGAAACTAGATGTATTTTGTGGGGGTTTTGGATTTTGCCAAGAGCTTCTGGCACAGCGTAACTCCCTCCTATGCTGTCATTCCAGATCACAGATTTGAGAAAAACAAAACACGTTCTCATTTACTTTTAAGTCTGTGGTGTACTGTATCTAGCATGGAATTTCTCTGTAAGCAATATTCATTTAGGTAAAGCATTATTTACTAATCAAGTGTTTGGTAATACATTAAGCAATTCAAATACCTCCTATACAATCAACAGTGTACCTTCCAAGGACTGTAGAACGTATATTCTTCAGAGATTAAGAATTACCTACCACAGTGAGTCACACAAAATCCCAATACTTGGTTTCTTTCCAAACAGTCTTACTAGAACACGAGACTGAAAACTAAAGAAAACTAAAGATTTATTGTAAATGACTGTTCTTTTTGTAATATGCTCTGCAATTCTAATAATCAATCAGTTGTAAAAAGGTTTCATTTGCACGTGACAATATGGGGCAACATCCACTACAAGGAAATCTAAATACATTATCTGTGCCAGGTAGGTTTTAATAACTTCCCTTGGTTTCTTTTTCTGCATGATAGAACTCTGATTAGAAAGTCACATAGAAAATATTAAACTGGAGAAATAAATCTAATTTACAACCAATAAAAAAGTTGAAAATACAAAATCCATGGGAATAGCATGGATTTAACTATAAGTTATAGTTAAATATAAGTGGTATTTTTACATGTATTCATACCTACGCATAAAACAAATTACTTGTTACCAAACTGTATGATCAGTGCTCATCTAGAACACCAGACTGGCAAAGAACATATATGAATACAGTGGTTTGTATACCAAGGTGTACTAATACATACGTACCTTGAAATGTAGAGATCAGAATCTGGAATTTGTACCCAACTTATCTTAAATACAGATATTGTATCTACCATACAGAACAGAGAGTCTGATCCTGTTCTAACAACAGCACTCCCACTGATATCCCCGTTATATGGAGAGTCACATCCATATATACATTAAAACATTGCTAGCCACATTTTATGCATTAAAAAAACCAACTTGTTACGCAAAATATAGTGAGTTTGACATTACTTTGTGAAAAACTTGGCAGAAGAGATAAGGTTATACACTAGTATAGACACACATGATGTGTTACTGGATGATTATCCTGCACAGTTCTGTATGTATTTTGAAATGTACTTGATTAATTAAGTAACTATACTTTATAATTATGAATAACGTATATGGAATTGCATTAAGAAAAATATTTAAATTCTAAACTGATCAAACATCAAACAACAAACAAAAAACATCAAACGGAACAGAATTGCCTGATTTCATGAGAAAAATTCACATTGTCAGGTAAAAGAGATGGCCATTTCAACAGTAACTGAAAATGGAAATGCACAACTGTACTGAGCCCTTCCATGAACGGTCCTGCTGACCTAGGAGGAAGAGTTATCTATGCAGGATTAATATTGAGCGCAATGTCTGCTCAGCATTCAGAGCAATGAGAGAACAGGCACTGCACAGCCAGTACAGGGAACAAACAAGAATCCAGAAATCCTATTTTTCCAGGGCATAGTTATATTCCGCTTATGCCAGTGGGACGTCCCAGTGCATGCAGCCCAGAGGTAGACTAAGATTCATGAAGGCAGCAGTGGATATAGATGTGCAGCTATGAAGGGAAGAGAAAGATCACTTTAACATGGGAAACTAATGGAAATTCAGTATACCGCTAGCTCCTGGAAGAGCATTCTTAAAAAGCAGAACTGCTGTCCCCATTAAAAAATTGTTTTGGTGGTTGTTCATATTGGTCTTAAATTGTCTATTCACTAAACACATTGTATCTCAGTCAAGTGATTTTTGACTGTGCAGTTTTATTTAACATAAAACTTTTTTTGAGCCACGAAGTATATTTAGATTAAATGATATTTAGACTAGAAAACTTCAGATATGTAGTATTCTAACAACACATTTTTTGCTACTAAAACCAACAATGTTCTAATTCTTACCTGTTGACAATGAGTCCATTTAAGGATTTAACTAAATCCTTTATGAATTTTAGTCAAACACTGAAGATTAATTCAATGCGGTGCATTCCAGTTTTATATTCTATACTGCTTGCTATGTCACTTCTCTACCACAAAACATCTACATAGCTATCTATAGTTGATCTACATGACTAAATCTGCATGTGTGTAAAAATAATTCTGTAATACAATATTTGCTTTTAGAAAGTCTGGAATTACCCAAGATGTACGCATCATAAGGTCCTGTTTAAAGTTACTTTAAAACCCCTTGTGTGCATTATTGCTTAGAATTTTAAAAGTGTGAAGTGCAACTGACATACTATTATTTTCATGTAAGATGTGCTCACACTGGTATATATTTTTTTCATGAGAAAAAGAACTTCTATACTCCTTTAGTCGGAGTTGCTTTTATCTCAGACCAACAGAAACAATAAAATCAAAGAAAGAGCGCAGTGTCTCCAAGAGTTGTCCTCATAAAGGAAAAAATTATGTTAACTCACAGTAATTAAAAATGCAGTCATAACATTGGCTGCAGTATAATCTAGACATGCCTGCTCTAGCTTTAGAATAATTTGCTGGGATACTTGTAGCGATCTAGGTGAGGCAGCACAGAGCTCAGCAATGGCTAGCAAAATGGTCTGCTTCGGGCAGTCAGAAGCTCAATGGAATTGAAAGCTTTATAATAGCAATACAGTTTGTAATTCTCACACAAGATTTGCTCATCAAATTCATAACTATGCCTCCTTGTAGTCTTTAATTCAGACTACGTGCTTGGATGGTAAGTGCCCTCACTTCCCTAGGTTTTGCCTTTATGTTTATAGGAATTAATACTTTCATTCTTCAAAAGGCCCATACATGAATGAGACTGGCACGTCAGATCAACTATTACTTTTTGATCTAAGAGCCACTCCTGCAGGCTTCTTTGAAATTTGATATTAGACTCGGTTTTGCTGTAATCTTAGCTCAAGTTGCAAGTTAAATATTGACCTTAATTTAAGTCCTATCTATACATTAAAAAAAAAACCAAAAACAAAACTAGCTTGATATGGCACTGGAAATTTAAAGGATGGGCAAAGGTCAATTTACATGACTCATCAGTTGCTCACACCACCACTTCATAGTGTGGATACTTGCTTACAATGCTTATATGCTACTAGCGTTTCACAGATGTTCACAATTACTTCCATGTCTCCAGAACAAACAGGCCATGAATAATTCGGAGAGTAGCAAAATCCACTGTAATAAAGGAACCCAGGGAATATGCACCTCAATTCACCATACCACACAAAAATGAGTGGATTTCTTGTACAGACCCATTATCTAATGCATCACTTTGTATTGTGGTCCCTGTTTAGGCTTAACTTGAGGACATGAGTTACACAGCAGAAAAAAAAAAAGCCCATTGTCTGGAGACAACAAATTCACAGTGGCTGTCCTGACCGTGTGGTTTCTCTCAATACCTACAGATTGTCCACATTAACTCAGATTCATCACTGTTCTTATGCCAGCAGTGGTACAAGGATGTAAGCGAGGTGGCTTGCACCTCCCTCAGTGCGGGTCAGGGTCACGTACAACCATCAGCACAACTTAGGGCAGTTCTCCAGATTCCCCAATTTGTGCTCCTGATGTAGTCCTTATAAATTATTACAAGAAAGCTGGCTACCTGTACACAAAAGCATTCTGACTGCTCCCTCCCCTTGAATGACTTCTATGCTCAGACTGTGTACAGGGGCCAGGAATGCGGAGGCAGGATGCCATAGTGGCTATGAGGAGAAGAGACAAAGAACCAGCGTACAGGGAGGAAGACCAGACCTTTTTGCTCTCTTGTCCCCTGATATCTGCACATGGGGTAAGGCAGACCAAAAAATGGCTCCTAAATGTAGAATCAGCACATGATCATGCTGACATGTTAGTAAAAAAATACATTTTTTTCCTCTGTTACAGTTATTACCCATTTCTTTTTTCTCAGGTAGGAAATGAGACTAATCAAGAAAAAGACTAATACCCAAGAAGATTAAAGAAGTTCCATCAGAAAATTTTCCTTCTAAAAACTTAAATCTGTGAGTAGAGATGTCACTACAGTATTCTAAGATGCTCTTTGTTCTCTAATTGCCTCTTATAAAGAAATAAAGCAATGGTATTGCACAGAACAAAAATACGCTCTACAATCTACTTCAATACATTTCTTTTCCTAGACTGGAAGGCAACAGCAACATTAATCAAAGAGATAATAAGTATTGCTACTACAGAAAAAGTAGCCCATCCTCCCAAACAGATGCACATTTATATTTAAAAAGCAATGTAATGGTTCCTCATACTGACTTTTATCTGTATACGGTTCTCAAAGACAGCAATAGACATTTCCATTGTGCGGAACACTATATGGCCAGGGATGTGTACTATGCAGAAGGGAAAAACGGTTACTAATCTTTTCATATCTTGTTCTCGGGGTAGAAACATCTCTTCCACTCTTGGCTGACGCATCTCCTGGGCACTAGAGCCAGATTTTTCTTGGCACTGAGTGGGATGAGCACTTTTTTGTGCTTTTGACCAGAGTAGATACCACTCTGACCTGTTTTCCATTCCGTCATGTGAAATTACTGATGGATACACATGGTGAAATGGAAGAAAAGGCAGAACACACCTCACAGAGCAGGCAATTCTAAAAAAGGAAAACTGATACTTTGCTTGTGTTTATAATTCTTCTTTATATGACTTTCAAAACGTACTTCACAGATCCTGAGAATCACAGTCTATTTGGAAGACATGAACCACATTACCAAGTCTGTATCAGCCCTCAAAGTGACAAAGCACTTTGCAATGACACAAATGGGTGACCAAGTAATTAGTTTGCAGAATTACAAAAAAAAATTGATTTCCCTACTATATTGCATGTGCTATTTAGAAATTGTAAGGTAATCTAGGTAATGTAACAGTAAGGTAATCTAAAAAATTTACAAGCTGACACTTTAGCTCCTCAATAAGAGAATACTATCCAGCAAATATCTGTTAGAAATTATGTATGGAGAGGCAGGTAGACATTTTATTTTTTCTACATGTGGAATAAACAGGATAATGCCAAAGCTTCAGTTCAGAGTAACACAGAGGGCTAGACAGTTGAGGCTGTAAACCTTCCCTCTCCCCTGTGCCTATGAAGCTCAGGAATGAAAATGGAAGATAAATAATATCAATGAAGTGAAAGTCAATACTTCTTTTTGTCAAAAATTTACATAAAACCTCGAAGGTCTTTGCCCTTGTAGGAAGAGACAAAAAAAGGCCCTGGTACTAGTGATAAGTACATTAGTTTGGAGTTATTAAGAGTTAACGAGGTATTCCATAGTAATCAGACCACTGCCAAATAGACTTGACCTTACCTAGCAGCAGGGACTGAAGACTAGCCATTGAGCCATCTTGAAGCATTGAAACATCTGCAACCCTTTAGCAACTATCAACATCATCTGGTGTAGGAAAAGACTATTTCAGGATTTCATCCTGTAATGATGAGAAAATACTATGAGCAGACTACACGATGGTAAATTTTCTAAACTCTACCTTGTAAGACACCTGCTCACATATGGAAGGTAACCCTGCACAAATGAGAGACAGAGCTGACTACAATCCTTGGAGATGATGGAAGAGGAAGGACCATCTATAGAAAGGAATACAAGTACAACCCAGACCAGGCCATGGCAAAGAGGACTACTGCTACAAGTTCCAGGGACCTGTCTCTGGCCCTATGGCCTATTTACTCTCTGCTGCGGAAATAAATTTCTTGGACATAACCTGGACCAGCAGCCTAGATCAGCAGTTCACAAACTGGGAATCGTTGCATCTGGGTGGAAAAAAAGGGGTAACAAGCATCAGTCTCCAGCAGAAGCTTCTCAAAGCAGCAGCTTTGCTGCTTTTTAAGTTGCTTTGGGCTCAGCTCAGCAAGTTGATTGCAACACTGAGCTTCTGTGAAGCAGTTAACAGCTACTGGGAGAGCTGCTGAAAGTAAGTGTTCTTGGGGTGAGGAGAACATGAAACTTCCCTATAAAGTAGCAGTGAAGGATGTGATCTTTCTCATTGACACAGAGTAAGGAATAATGCCCAAAGCCACCATTTTGACATCTTCCTTTCCCTGGAGATATGGTGTGAATACGGCGTGCATTGTGGGGCTGAAGTGGCAGAACTGCAGCCCTGAGCAGCCCCCCTTGTCCTGTAGCAGGGAGAGGTACCTGTAATGGCAATTCTCCAGAGCACAATCTAGAATAATCTCGAGCCTATTATCTTATCCTGTTCTGTTCCCCCTACCTCAAGAAAACTTGTATCCAGCTGAGAGGAAGGGTAGGGAATGGCAGAGAAAACGTGAGAACTGCTCCTGGATCTATCCCATGCAGCGCTTCCAGCAGATCTGGAATTTAGTTGTGGGTGTAAGCAGTTTATTGGCACAGGTGAGGCTATATCAAGAGGAGTAAAAATAGGATGGTGTTGCCAGTCTGATGTTGCTTCTAACATCAGTAGAGATTGCAACGCTAATGCGGGCACCTGCCTCCAAGAAAAATTACATTAGAGGTTTCTAGCCTACACTTCAATCTGTAGTGGCACTGGAATCAAAGGAGGGAAAGGAATACCCGGGTAAGAACTACTAAACGTGCTAAAGCTCTCAGCAGTGGGAAGAATACTTTGATACGTAACAAGGGAGACAACGGAAATAAGAAAAAAAATTTCATCCATAGAACAAATGCTGTGACATAAATCTCTATCAGGGGTGGCAACAGAAAGGTCCTAGAGATTAACAAAAGGGGAGGTGGATGGGTGGATGTGTAGAGTTTCAAGCAATTTTGTTATGTCATTGCATCTGGCTGTAATGACAGACACCAGGACCAGTCTTGTTTGTGGAAAGCATCAAGTCTTGGCTCTTTTTCTTATTCCCCACTGTAAAGATCAGACACTTTTATCTGAGATATCCCAATATACTTTCCTGTCCTGAGGCTTTTTAGTGATCCTTCAGCTACTGCTCCGGGAATCTTACAAAAATGCCTTGAAGACAGAACAAACCTCTTGTCCAAAGATAAGCCATGTACCTTCAACCTTACAGAGGAGAGTTAAATAGCACTAAAGCAGTACTCTTGAGAGAAACAGGCTTGCACAGCTTTAAGACAAGGTCATGAGGAGTCCTATTGCTGTCTTCTGTGACCAAATAGAAGGGTGTAGAGAAGATAAAGTCAAACTCTTCTCAGAAACACGCAGTAAAAGGACTGCATTAGATGAGGCAGTGGACACAAGTTGCAACAAGGGAAATTTTGATTAGATATCAAGAAATTATTCACCATGAAGGCAGTCAAACCTTGGAACAAGATACTGAGAGAAGATGTAGAATTTCCATCCTTGGAAATGCTCAAAACCTGACTGGATAAGGCCTCGAGCAAACTAAGCAAAGCAGGCTGTGCTTTCAGCAGTGGTTTGAATTAGATAATGTCCAGAGATCCCTTCCACTCTATATAATCCTGTGATTCTTGAGTAGGCATTCCTCTTGTCAGGAACAGAAGATGGGACAGAGACTCAAGAAAATAATCCTGTCAGTGTATCTCTGGTAATTTCTGAAGCCTTTTCTTAAACAAACATGTGCTATGTTTACCTCTACTCTGTCATCTTGTGGTGAACCTGGAAGAGAGGTGTAGGGGCTGCTGCCATGGAAGCTTTGGAATTCTTGTGGTATGAGAGGCAGAGTAGAAACCATGGTCCACAGTAACATAAAGAACTTAGAGACAAACATAATCAAGAAGAGTACTCCCACAAACCTACCTATTTAACACTATGCTGTGGTATTGTGTGAGCAACCAGGGATCAGGTTAGGAAAGCTAAAGCCCTGATAGAATTAAATCTGGCCAGGGACATCAAGGACAACATGAAAAGATTCTATAGGTACGCTGGGGATAAAAGGAAGACTAGGGAAAATGCAGGCCCTCTCTGGAATGAAATGGGAGACGTGGTTACTCGGGATATGGAGAAGGCTGAGATACTCAATGACTTTTTTGCCTCAGTCTTCACCAGCAAGTGCTCAAGCCTCACCACCCAAGCCGCACAAGGCAAAGGTGGGGACTGGCAGAACGAAGTGCCACCCACTGTAGGAGAAGATCAGGTTCAAGACCATCTATGGAATCTGAAGGTGCACAAATTCATGGGACCTGATGAGATGCATCCATGGGTCCTGAGGGAACTGGCGGATAAAGTTGCTAAGCCACTATCCATCATATTTGAGAAGTCGTGGCAGTCTGGTGAAGTTCCCACTGACTAGAAAGGGGGAAACATAACCCCCATTTTTAAAAAGGGAAAAAAAGAAGACCCAGGGAACTACAGGCCAGCCAGTCGCACCTCTGTGCCTAGCAAGATAATGGAGCAGATCCTCCTGGAAACTGTGCTAAGGCACATGGGAAATAAGGAGGTGATTGGTGACAGCCAACATGGCTTCACTAAGGGCAAATCGTGCCTGACAAATCTGGTGGCCTTCTATGATGGGGTTACAGCGTTGGTGGATAAAGGAAGAGCAACAGACGTCATCTACCTGGACCTGTGCAAAGCATTTGACACTGTCCCGCACGACATCCTTGTCTCTAAATTGGAGAGACATGGATTTGACAGATGGACCACTCAGTGGATAAGGAATTGGCTGGATGGTCACGCTCAAAGAGTTGCGGTCAACAGCTCTATGTCTAAGCGGAGACCAGTGACGAGTGGCATTCCCCAGGGAACTGTGCTGTTTAACATCTTTGTCAGTGACATGAACAGTGGCATCGAGTGCACCCTCAGCAAGTTTGCCAACGACACCAAGCTGTGTGGTGCGGTCAACACACTGGAGGGAATGGATGCCATCCAGAGGGACCTCGACAGGCTTGAGAGGTGGGCCCATGCGAACCTTATGAAGTTCAACAAGGCCAAGTGCAAGGTCCTGCACCTGGGTCGGTGCAATCCCAAGCACAAATAGAGGCTGGGTGGAGAATGGATTGAGAGCAGCCCTGCGGAGGAGGACTTGGGGGTGTTGGTTGATGAAAAGCTCAACATGATCCGGCAACGTGTGCTTGCAGCCCAGAAAGCCAACCGTATCCTGGGCTGCATCAAAAGAAGTGTGACCAGCAGGTCAAAGGAGGTGGTTCTGCCCCTCTACTCCGCTCTCATGAGACCCCACCTGGAGTACTGTGTTCACGAAGATGATCAGAGGGCTGGAGCACCTCTCCTGTGAGGACAGGCTGAGAGAGTTGGGGTTGTTCAGCCTGGAGAAGAGAAGGCTCCGGGAAGACCTTATAGCAGCCTTCCAGTACCTGAAGGGGGCCTACAAGCAAGCTGAAGAGGGACTTTTTACAAGGGCATGTAGTGATAGGACAAGGGGTAATGGCTTTAAACTGAAAGAGGGTAGATTTAGATTAGATACAAGGAAGAAATTCTTCACTATGAGGACAGTGAGGCACTGGAACAGGTTGCCCAGAGAAGTTGTGGATGCCCCATCCCTGCAAGTGTTCAAGGCCAGGTTGGATGGGGCTTTGAGCAACCTGGTCTAGTGGAAGGAGTCCCTTGCCGATGGTGGCAAGGTTGGAACTAGATGATCTTTAAGGATCCTTCCAACCCAAACCATTCTATGATTCTGTGATTTACATTACAGAGAGTTGTTCAGGGAATGTAAGAGCACCAGTGCCTACATCCACATCAAAGAAAGGTCAGAAAGCTCTGCATGAAAAGAGTGCCCATCCTGTCCTGATGCTACTGATTTTTCCATCTCTGATGTCCAATATACACACATACCACGCACAGAAAACGTGCTATCAGTGGAAGAACTTCTCTCAGGTCTTCCCAAAGCACTTATGCTACTATTACAGTCCAGTATCTTTATAGCAAAGTTGAATTATATTAGGGGATATCTGAACAGAAAGTTTTCACCTTTGTCCAATGTTTTATGACATCTATGTACAAGAAGTTACAGACATTTTGCTCCTAAAATTAGGAATAGCACTGTAGCATGAGTACTTCCCACAAATTTCACAGGCAAGAAAGGAACACTGCTAGTTACTGCTCTACTTTTCTGCAGTTCACTATTTCTAGTAAGTTTTGAAAGTATTCTTTAAATGAGCAGTGTTCCTTTACTCCAGTGCTGTAGGACATTTCTTGATAATCAGGAGGAAGTAGGAGAAATGAAATGAGTGTTACTTTCAGCAAAAGCTGAGTCACAGTTACACTTCGCTATGCAACACCCTGCCCTTTGTGCCCTTCTGCTTACAGGCTGCAGCAACCTTCAGCTGTCTACAAGTTGAAAGTCATGTTCAAAAACCAAAAAATGGTATCAGCAACTTTTGTAACATGTCACATGGATCTGTGAGCATGATTTTGGGAAAGTTCCAAGCTTAGAAAATGTTGCTCCTACTATTCCAATTATGTGGCAAGACCTTTTTGTTTACATGGTTTATTTGTAATACTGTGTAGGACTGGGGGTTTCAGCCTGAAAATAAAAATGAGATATTACTGGAAACTGAGTGACAGTGACAATGGCCACTAATGGTCCTCCATTATGTGTGGGTGCATATTAGGAACTGCAGAAAATTAATCAACACATGCTTATTATGTCATACGGTGATCAACTAATCAAAGTCAATGGAGAAACTTGTGCTGCTTTCAATAGCATTTGGATCAGACAAGCCATGATGCAAAAACAACCCAACCCCAAAACAGTTGATATCAAACCCATGGGTACATGCTAAATAAGGATGACAAGTTCCCAAACTGACATATTGTCTGTGAACAGTCAGATTCCCAGACCTCTGAGCACTCACAAAGTCAACTGCCAGTAAATCTGGCAGCTGTTTCAGCTTCATGATGGTTAGAGTTTATATACCCAGGCTTCGCAAACAATGCTAGAAACCCTTGTCACTGTTGGAGACCTGTTAATGCATCTGCTAATACCTATGGCTTATTCACTCAGCAAACTGATGTTATTTAAGATGCTCTTGCCTTTCTGCAAGGGGTTAACATCACCAAGCACTTAGAGGAAAAAAAATGTACGAGCAAACCTAAACAAAAAGCAGCCTCAACTGTTTGCTAAATGAACATATCCTTTGTGCAGCTGAACTACATTGACAAAGCTATACAAGCACATAAATGCCTAACTGCATTTTTGTACTACATTTTACATATCTATAGTTCAGCGTATAGGGTTAAGTTATTATCACACTTTTATGGCCAGTTTATATTCTTATCGAATTTATCTTAATGGAATAATGTAAGCATATTGTACAAAGTGTTCTTTGCCTCCATCCTCTTCTAAACCAGAACTTCCCAGTTTCAGAAATGTTAAAGATAGGTTTGTAACATACAATATGAGCTTGTATATTGTCTCAGCCATAGTTCCAACGTGAACTCAACTAATCACAACAGCACTGTGCCACATCAAAGACCCGGACTAGACACTATGCCATGACATATGGCTACCACGAGCTTGTTCAGAACTTGAGTATCTCCACATGTGCGCGACTAGATGGTATAGACATCCATAGTGTATTTCAGAAAAGGACCCATCTGATCTCTGTAAAGTTGGTTCCAATCTGCACCCATCTGTACACAGTGAAACATTATGTACAACTCATACCCTGTATTATCAGAAAGTGAACTAATATTCAGCATCCTAAAATGGAAGTTCTCAGAAAGCAGATACAAGCAGGAAGGACGTACTGTCATATCTGAATGTTATGCAATACTTCACTAACACAATTCTCAGCATAACTCACAAAACCTCAGGTCATCTCCAGCATCAGATGTTATCAGACTTTTTTGTAAACCATTAAGCTCTGGAGAAAAGGTGTCCGAAGATATCCCAAAAAGGACACAAGTGGCTTTCAGCATCTTCTCTACATATTGTATCATACAATGAAAACAAAAGGAGACTGTGAAGAAAGGGTAGAAAATATTTCTTCCTCTGTGTGACTGCTCTCCTTTAATTTACTGCATTCTGTTATAAACTTATAATCCAATTCTGTGAGAAATAAATGCTCTTTTATGGATCTAAGTATTTAGCAAAACCAGGCAAAGACCATGAGAGAGTCATCTTCCCAATCATATTAACAGCAAAACTCCTGTGGTTGAATGAATCAAGAGTTAACATTACAACACATTAAAGGGACAGTTTATAGTAATTAATTGTCCAAATTGTAGGTCTTATTTTTAATAAGAGTATCATCACAATAAAATGTGTTATAAATGCTAAAGCACTATAATAAACCAGCAACTGTCAAGCTCATCTCTGAGAAACATTAAGGGGGGTGGGGGTGGGAGTAAAAACAACTCCAAGGAACTTCCCTTACTCCTGTTACTAGAAATAATATAAATCAACACCTACAGCACTAACGCATTCCAATACCAAGATGATCCTCCTCCAGATCTATGTCTATGGGTGCAGCTAACCCACTTTTGTACAGAGGGGATTAGCTTCAAAACAGCACTGCCCCACCTCTTCCTTGGCCTCATGAAGTACATTCACGAGGGGAGAAGAGACTGTAAGATTGGGGACATACATTATCTCCACTTTCACTCTTGGAGACTTTACAGGAAGAGAATGAACAGCACAGTGGAAGTTTTATAACAACAAGGTACCCCCGAATGAATGCAACTAGGTGTGGTAAATACAGTCAAACAATACTGAAGTGTTTTTCAGTACTAGATTCTTCATTAGACATCATCAGCTACTTGCTGATAGCCTCTCACGTGCTCAGTGAGAACAGATATGGAAATCAAGATTTAACCTAGTCTTTAAAATTATTGCTGGAAATTATTTTAAAAGAGTACTTATTTGTTTTACGTCAACATGATTTATTTTCTTTTATACAGATGGTCATTCTATTTTGTATCTAGATTTTCATTGCGGCACTTAATATTGTGCAAGATTGCTATTTGTAACTGGACAAGAATCTGCAAAGTAACAGAATACTGTACCTTAGAATACACGTTTCCCCAATGCGAAATCAGAAATACTGATTAAAAAAATGTGTCACCTTGTTTTATGGTTCAAATGTACTATAAAAAATGTTCCCAAGAAACATCTGGTTTGTATTCACACCAGTTTGGTTTAAATACATATGTCAACAGATAATCCTCATATTCCAAGTCTGAGTGAAAACAGACCTTTTCAGCAAATTCAGCCTCACCCTAATTCCTTCTGAAATAAGTGATAATTTCTACTTTATTGGGTGCAGAATATTATCCACTAGCGATAAAACTCTCAATGAACTTAAAAATCTTACCTTTAATAATCAATTCTTACCTCATCCCATTATCACTGATCTCAGTGACACCGGAACATATCCCAAGGGATCATTAAATAAACAAGCATGCGCCTTTTTAGATTTGAATTTTTATTTTTCAAAGAACTGACAACAAGCATAAAAATGAATCATAATAACCTTTATTACAGATGCACTCTTCTTTTCAACAGCTGAAGACCGTTTCTTTTCAGTGCTAAATAACTTAGCATTTAAGCAGAACAGCAATCACAAAACAACAAAACTCCACAGCAGTTATGAAGTAGCAAAAGAGTAAAACCTGGATTTCTTTACCTGCGTTTTCAAGCCCTTACAAAGATTGCACTAAAGACAGCATAACTGCCCAGGAGGCAGGCAGGATACTACACTGTAATCAGAGTTATTAAAAGCAATCCAAATTACAGAAGTTAAAAATAAGTCTGGTTTTGCTTTAAGTACTGTGTTTAGTATAGCACAAATATTAAAAATCATTATTTTTCCAGATTACAAAGGACTTTTAGGACATAAGCTACCAAGACGAATTATTGCAATTCATTTTTCTAAAATGTGAATAAAACAATGACAGATTATATGAAAAGGAAATAAAAATAAGTTTTCAGTAGAGTCTTGAATAACATTCAAGTAGTATGCAACTCAATCCTTAAAAAACATTTCATTATTTATAACATAGATCAAATTGAAAAGCTAAAAAAAAAAATCAACTTATAATTAGGCATATTGTATCACTGAAATGCATTTTCAAAAGTAAGTTAGTGACTTTACTGGGAGGAGGGAGGAACCAAGCTTTTGTGGGAAATCTCTCAGTTCCAGAAAGTATGCAAAATTAGATAAAACCTAATTAGAAAGCCTTAGAAGACCCTGCTTACAACAACATAGATATAAGAAGTTATCAGAGTTCAAACACAAATCAATGACCAGAAATACGTTTTACATACCTGGTACTAGGGGGAAAAGCAGTAGACTACAAACAAAATCAGTACATTGAAGTGATCTTAAAAGTAGTTATTGAAAGGAAATCAAACAAATTTTAAAACGATCTTCACTTTTAAGTGAATAGCGTATAGGTTGTGTGTTTTAGCAGCCAAATCTGTGGCTTTTGGTCACACATCAATCCATATGAAGAAAGGAAACCAAGGATGAGCAATTTTTCCCATCCAAGAACCTACACATCCAGTCCTGCATCACTTCAGTTAGTGAGAACTGTCACTGAGCTCAACAGGGACAGGATCACACCCCACTTGGAAAACAGCGTTATCTTATTTGCATTACTTTTAAATGTAGGGCAGAAAGAAGATACCATCTCAGAATCATTCAATAAAAAAATATTTTGAGATTTAAACATGCAGAAAAGTCAAAGAAATGAAAGATTATATTCTCACAAAGCAACAATTCTCTCCTCCAGTGTAAGTTGCCTGGTGTACTTCTGCTGAAAATGTTTAAATATATTGCCTTGACACGTGTTCACGTTTTGCTTCTGCTGTGCATTCAACTGAATAGGTAATAGATTAAGGATTTCTTCTAAGCATTGTGCTCACTTAAGATAAATGTTCCACAGTACACAGTGCCCTGTTGTTTACAGAAGTTTCAAAATGGTAGTCATGATCTATTGAGTCCATTTTCAACTTCTCACATTTAGTAAGGCATTCTGAAGCAAAAGACAAGTTCCAAAGAATGTATGAATCTAAACAGTCATAAAAACAGGAGCCCTTGGGGAAAACAGTGGTTTTTTTAACTTGTTTTAAACTTCTTTACACAACTGTTCCTGTTTTGCGAAATATATTTCCCATTGTGATTTACAGTATACTACAGTTGTTTCTTTGTGAACTTTATTAATTGTTATCCACATTTTTTTTTTAGTAACAGTTGAAAACCAGAGTTCCAGACCACTGGCAGTCCTAGATAAAGGCAAATATAATGCCAGAGCAAACAAAAAAAAGACCCAGTGGATATAGAGGAAGTGACAGGAAGTTTTGGAAGAAACAAACAGAACAGAACAAAAGTTTCAAAGAGTCTGAGCTGCATCAAGAAGATTTGTGTGAAACACTTTGACTGTACAGTCTTGGAAACTTTGATTTGGGGGTGGGGAAGGAGGCGAGGGCAGGAAGGATTAGAATGGAGAATGCAGCAATAGGGCTTAATCTATTTCTGAACTTTGTGAGTCACATTTAATGTAAACTTTCAAGTTACAATGTTGGTAAACAGCGGTAGCAACAACAGAAAGTTCATAAATTCTGTAATTCATTGTGTCATGATAAACACTACCAGCTAACAATCCTGCACTGACCCTGTGAACAGACTAGTTGACAAAATGTCAATTAGAAATTAATAGATATATGAAATAGTTTAATGTTAAATGAAAAGCTATGATATGAATTATGATTATGATGTGAATTAAAGTTTGATTAATTTGCAGGTAACTATCACGCAATTTGTTAGAGCTGAATGCTGTGAAATCTTACCAGGATTTGAGGACAGAAATAAAAAAGGGACTTTTTTTGATAAGTTATTCAAATTTTCAGTAATGTAACAAATGTCACAAATGGAATAAATTGATTTGTGAGACTATTAGACTGCAGCAGACTTAATGAATACCAGTATTGTTTCAGTTCATATAGATGCTGCAGTATCTGTTCTGCAGAAAGTAGTAAAGGTCAAAAGAAACAGGTAAGGCCTTTAATGTGCAATTTCTACTTATCTTACATATTTACATGATAAACAGTCTTAATGTAACACTCACCACATTGCTATGAGGTACAAAACGTATTATCTCTATTTGTCAGAAAGCATGAAATGACTTACCTAAAACACCCTGTGGCAGACTGCACATTTCCTAAGTTTCTTGCTCAGCACCAAAAAACTGCTCTTTTCTACCTGAAAAGAAAAATACTCAGGATCACTGATAATTCTGCTTACGCTTGCTCAGAGAAAGGAAGTTATCACCTAAGGAATAAAATAAAATAATTTCATTTCTCAAAAAGCCATGAATTCTTGACTTTGGTGCTGCTAGAATAACAGGAGACTCCCATGAAGTCTGACTTAGTGCTTATGCTGGATCAAGGGCTGTTCATTAAGTAATGGCAGAACTGTACACACTAAGGGATTTGTAAGCTTTTTTTTAAACATTAATTTTCTCATATACCTTCACCATCCAGACTATACCCACTTCTACAAAAACTTTTTATCATGTCCCTTCTTGAATCCCATCTTCCCTCATTAGATTCACAACCACAGTGTAATAAATAGCTTTAAGGGTAACTGCCATCCTCCACCTTGCATAACCTAACGATCTAATGAGAAAATGATATTTCAAATACATTTCAAATGTATCATGTTTGCCCTAGAATGAAAAAAACAGACTGCAAGAACTGACTTGACATTCAGCTCTGGTTCATACCAAAAGGAAATCCTTAGGATTGTGAAGGAGAGAAAGTAGCACGCTTAAGTCACAGATATAACTGCCATTTACCTTTTTGGAGAGCTCCCACAGAAAAAGGAAGACAACCACAAATCAGAAGTGTAACATAGCCAAATCTCCTCTATAGCCACAGGAAAGGTAGCAACAGAACAGAACAGAACTTTAGTTAGGCAGAACTAAATCACAAACATCATACTGAAAAACAAAAATCACTCCTCCTTTCCCTCTACCCTCAGGCTTGTAATTAAAGGAAACTCAAAAGAGATCCTCTTTATTTGTATTGCTTGAAAATAAAGAGCCCTGTTGAGTCAGGGAATACGTCTCTCTCTCTTAACTTCCACCAGAAACTCCTTCTAGTCTGCCCTGGAAATTGATTCCAGACATAGAAGGCAAGGACATAGAAGACAATAGAAAATATATCTTTTTTTTTTTTTTTTTTTAAATCGGATCAATAGACCTAAGTTGTTAAAAGTATCATAAGTCTCATAAGAATTAAAATACCCTGATTACATTTAAAAGCTAGATGTTATTAGAGAAAATGGTAATTAGCACTTAGAAGTGAGGAGGGGCCTTAATCATCATGGAACTTAAAGAACAGCTGTTAATTGCCTGTGGGAAAGCAAAGGGCTGACAGGAAGAAGAATGACAAAATTAAGTACCAAATTTATGTTTCTGCTGAAACCAGTTTTTAAGTGTCCTCCCGAGATAGAAAGTTAAGCTCTGGGCTTATGTTTTGGAGGCACTCTATTGGTCCACTTGTATTGCTTTGTGAAAATATACTCCAGCTGCTGACTAGCCATTTCTGTCCTTCAGCTTGTGAGAGCCGCCCTAATGCCTAGTAGCTGTTCAGGTTCATCCCAGTAACTTCCATGAGGACATTCAGTACATTGAGCAAGTACGTCACATTCTGGGATGGGAATGAGTAAGATCCATAGATCATGGTAGTTCTGCTGTAGAGGGCATTTATTATGCAAGACTCGCACGTAGTCTGATTCTGCTCGGTATTCACTGACTTCCAGGAAGGTTGTTTCTGACAGGGCACCACCTGAAAGCTACGAAGGGCAAATGGAAAATTCTGGGAAAGCTTCACTTCAAAGCATAGGACTTTTTCCAGCATAAGGGGATTATTTAACCACTTTCCAGAGAGGTTCTAGTACAGGATAGTGCATCACAGGCAGAAATGTACAATCAGTACGGATTTTCTTGTAGAGTTACAGTAAGCTTTGCAACGGTATTCTGGTAGCTCATTCAAAAGACTGTTTCCTTGTCGGCATACAGTCATCCTTACAATGGTGAGGTAAGCATTGTAAATGCCCCCTTCAGAGGAGATGCAGTGTTATCTGCAGAACTGACAATATATCCTGGGGCTGTTTTGTTGCACTTAGAGCAACTAATTGTGCAACTACATGTATATTGGTCCAAACACTATTCTGTTTGACAGGCGTGTTCATAGTAGCATGTATCCAGAAACAGCTTAATGGAAAAGTAGCAGCTATTAAATTTCTAGAAGCTAAGGAAGTAATCCAGGTTTTTGATAGAGATCAGCTGTATCATCCTGATTTTAGGAACAGCACAAATTTGCTGATACAGGTTTCCGGAATTTCTTTTTTAAAGCAGCTGAAGGAGAAGGACAAGCTTTCAGGAATACAAGCCTACTTCTCTCCTCTCTTCCTCTGTATGATTCAGTCTAATAAAAGACACAGCCAGTCTTTACTAACCGTACCACCTTCCCTTGTAATGCTCTGTGACAGCACTATTTAGCTTAAGTTTGCACTGCACCACGCTATCGTTATACTGCACAACAAAACCCTTCAAATTGAATACGCAACCTCTGCGAACACATGCTGCTTTATCACAATGAGAGACTGAAAAAGAAGGATTGGCAACAAATATTCAGCTACCTTTTCTAGTGCAATGCCATACATGAAGGGCTAAATCTCTACTTTCTTCAAATTTCCAGTCAAGACTTTGGCTAAGCCTATCCAAAACCGCTTGGAAATAATCTCAAATGAACTATCTGGTTAAACTGTGGCACTGAAATATTCCCATTTTAGATTTAGTTCAGGTTAGTCTAGATTTAGTTCAACACCTTTATCTTTCAAATACAAAGAAGATGAGTTTAAGAGCTTGTGCATGCTGATGCGGACACATCAGCCATATGGGGACAGAAGTTGGCACGCTCATTTTGCCTTCAGGCAATTTTAACCTACTTTACAGCTCTTTTATAGAGACCTTTATTTGGTGCTTATTGCATAACTCTTAGTGAATTTTTCTAGGTCTTTTACCTGCTCAGTCACTAGCGGACCAGAAGCTACTTGCTGATGATGTAGTTCAAGTTCCTTCTTTCACTTGGCCCACCACATGTTCCTTGAACTCGAACAATCTGAGAAGATGCCATCCCAAGCTAAAGATCTATTTGCTGCCCGGTCTGTCTACAGAAAGCAACAGCTTTGGGAGACAGACACACAGTTACTGACTTTTATGCACAATTTCTAAAAAAAGCCACATGCAGAAGGGATCAAAAGGACCCAGCAGCTTTATAATACCCCATTTCTTAATACAAAGAGTTGCAATAACAAGTGGGTAAGCCTTGTCTACCAAATACTACTATTAAAAGCTTGCGCACACAGCCCAATATCCTTTCAAACATACAATCATTATAACACTTTTTCTTTTTTTTTTTTTTTAGATGTAGGATGATCTGATTCTTACAAAAAAGGCAAAAGAGCCAAGGCCAGCTCCTGCCGGGGAGTGTAAATACTCCCAGGCTTTGGTCTTTCACAGAAAGAGTACACAGCCACAAAGGCTACAGAACACCCTCAGGCTGTCCTTGACAGAGATGGACTTGGCAACTGGAATAGAACCAAAACAGCATCCTTACAAGATTCTAGATATAAGCTGCTGCTGTCATTGCTGTAGTTAGGAGAAAGACTGTAACATAAATGGCATCCCCGATGTGATATTTAAATAATAATTAGTTGTGGGCAATGTCATGTTCCAGTGGGTGCAGAAGCTATCCCCCCGGGTAATACGTTGCTTTTCTTTACTGGGAGAGCACAGTACTGGAACAAGAGCACCATGGTTTGCTGTTTGCTCTCGCTCTCAGTGTGAGAGAGGAGTTCTTTCACACAGTACCCCGCAAAGAGAGCTTAAGCAACGTCGCAGGCACCCTTGCTGATGCCAAATAAAGGGAGACCGATGGCATCGCACAAAGAAGCCTCTCTCTGTTTCAAGAGCTATAAATTCAGCCGGAGCCGTTGACCCCCATGACTCAGAGGCATGACCACACGCAGAAATCAGCGCCGCAGCCGGGGCTCCCCGCCCCGCGGGGCGGGCAGGGCTGTACCGGGCCCGGGCTCTCTGCCCGCTCGCCCTCCCCTCCCCTTCCCTCCCCTCAGTCGGGGCGGTGAACGGCCCCGCTCCCACCCGGCCGGCCCGTGCGGGCTCCTCCCAGGGGCGCGGGCTCCTCACCTCTGCCTACCGGCCCGGCCCGAGCCCTGCGGCCGGGGGATGAGGAGAGCCCCGGCCGGGGAGAGCGAAGCCTCCTCCGCCACGGCGGGAGCCCGAGCCCGAGCCCGAGCCCGAGCCCCAGCCCGGGCCCGGGCCCGGCCCCGCCCGCCGCCTCAACGAGCCCAGCCCGGTCGCCAGGCAACCGCCGGCGGCTGCTGTAAACACCGCCACGCACGTGACGTGGCACGGCACGCACAGCCCCGACGACGCACGACGCGGCGGCGGCGGCGGCCCCCGCCTTACGTCACCTCCCTAAACGCCGGGAGCGCCTATAAATAACACGAGGGACTGCGCACGCGCACTGCTGGCGCGGGGTGGGAGGTGCGGTGCTGGGGGCGGAGCCCAGCGAGGCCGTCACCGCCGACGCGGCCGCGGCCACGCCCGCCGGCCACCCTACTCCCCACCCTCACCTTCTATTTTTATTCCTTTGTTTCAAGTCCCCGCCCCTCCGTCGGCAACCGCCGCGGGAGGAGGGGATGACGCCATCCGCTTCCCGGAATGATGACGCGCCGGGCGGGGGGAAGGCGGCTGGAATGCGCGCGGGGCTTCGCTGCCTTAGAGGGGCAGCGTCCCCCGGCCCCGCCCCCTGACGGACGGGCGCAGCTGGCGCGGGGGTGTCGCGGAGCCACGGCGCGCTCCCTGCTCCAGCCCCTGGTGCCGCCGCCGCCGCCGCCGCTCCGGCGAGGGTCCGCGGGGCCCGGCCCCTGCCCAGCCCCTGCCCGGAGCGCTGGCGAGGGGCCGGGCTCGGGCGGCGGGAGCGGAGCCGGCCCTGGTCCCGGTCCCGGTCCCGGCCCCGGCCCCGAGGGGAGCGGGGCGCGGGCGGGCGGGTGGGTGGCAGGTGCCGTCCTTCAGTCAGGCCAGGCCCGGCCCGGCGCGGGTGTCGCCCCCTGAGGGAAGCCGGCCTGGCGGTGAATGTGACCCCTCCGGGGGCGGGGGTCCCCAGTTTCCCGGGCTGGGGGTCAGACCCGAAGCGGTGGGGCTGGCCTGGGGGTTGTCTGGGGTCTTCCTCCCCCGGCTCTCCTGGGCGATTCAGTGGACGAGGCCGCGGTCGGCCTGGCCTGACGTTACTCGGGTTTTGTGTTTAGCGGTTTTCTTCACCGCCGCCGGCCCTTTCCATTACTCCCGCAGAGCAGTTCCCCGAGGCCTGGCTCTGCTGCCGGAGTCCCCTGCCGCCCTGCGTCCAGGTGCAGGGAGAAGACAACTGCCGGGTCCTGCCCCAAAGCAGCAGCGTCGCGTGGACGGTGTCCGTCTGCCTCAGTAGGGCAAGCCGCAAATACACATCATTAATAAAATGACACTGATTTACAAAGGAAGAAGTCTTTCATGTATTTCCTATGTATTTCTAACTGAAACACAGAAGCACCAAATGCTACAATAACGGCTTTCCACCGATACGTAAAGCACGAGCGTCTTTGATGTAATCGAACAGAACTTTTAACTCGGCCGAGAGCCGAGGGCTTCAAGCTGCAGGTGTTGTCCATAGTAGGTTATCTCTGGATGGGGGATGTGCTCTGAAATAAAGCCCCTCACTCAGTATAAGGTCGAGATGATGCTGCGGCATCATATTTAGATCATGGCTCGTAGGGAAATCTAGGGTGTACTTAGTCACCTATGGCGTGACCTTATATTCCCACTCAATTTAGTAACAACAGTTGGTTTCTTATGGGGCATGTGAGATTTAATTTATTAACTGAGTTTCTAGGATAAGCGGAGAGAAAGTCAGAAAAGGCATGAGATGAGAAGTCAGCAGGTGAAGGGGAAATGCTCAGAGAGACGGAGCTCCCAGAGAAATGTAAGTCTTGTCTCCTAAGTTTCTCAGATAGGACATTAATGTAAATACAGTTACTTATCAACAAATATTTTTGATATTTGGTATTTGAGTGATTTTTTTCCCTGACTTCTAAATTATCTGGTTATGATTTTCATTTCAGCTTTTGCCTTTTGTTTAGTTTTGAGCCTTTTTATTGAATAGCACAGTGGGATCTGTCAGAATACTAAAACTCTTGGGTTCTGAGAATGATGTTTCAGCCATCTGAAAAAAAAAAGCCTCCGTTTACATTCAGATGGTGTATCTTATTCATCAGGCTGGCATGTGGGAATATTGATATATGTTTGAGCATGTAAAATCCTGGTAGGCAAATACCAGACGCTCTCACCTCTGTATATTATAGAAAAAAAATGCTGCAGCTTAGCCCTGAGATGGCCAGCGTGTCACAGATGTGTGTTCCCGTTCCTTTTAACTCCGGGACGAATTCTGCTCTTACGGTCCCTTTGGCTGCTTTAAGTTAGGACAAGATGTGTTACAGGAACTTTCAGCTTGTTGAAGAGCTTCCAGCTTTTTGCATTATGATCCAAAAGTGAGCTAAAAGGGTTTTTTTCCTAAACGATCACTTGAATTAACTAAACCAAGAAAGAATTAATAAAACATCGGAGATGACTGACTCTGAAATGTAATCTAATTAAGATGTCAATTTAAATAAATCACTTACTGCCGTTGGAACTAAATAATGAATGTCAAAAGCTGTTTATGTGCAGAAGCTATCTGTGAAGTTTTCCTGGGAAAGTCATTCTTTAAAAATTCAGTATTTTTCATTCTCGCTCTTATAAATAATCCGGCAGGCTATTCTCTTACCAATTTTATGTTTCGGTGAATCTGAATTTGATTGTCACGCAAGCTTCCTTATGAGTCATTATCATAATTTCACATCACTCATTAAATGAAAGTTGTTTTTCCCCCTAAATCCCCTAACCTACTTCTACTGTGCCAACAGGAGCATTCAGAAACTGGCACTAAGGTGCAGCTCTGATACAAGTTTTCTGTTTCCCTGTGACTCATTTGACATTAACATAATTATGTTACAGGAGTCAAAGTGATTTTCCAACTATGAGTAATGCACAATACTAGAGCGAATGTTTACAAGACACCGAGGCATATCAGCTAGCTGAAGTAACCAGCTGCTGATAACAGCTGAAGTAAGTTGGGGAATTATAAAGTCTTATAATACAATTATCCTTCTTTGGCGCTCGGTGTCATGTACAGCCGTGAGGTAGGTCGTGTGCTCTGCGAAGAAGAATCCAGAAGCAGCACTGTGCCGTAACGGGGAGCAGACAGAGCCCGTGGGTAGTTCGCGCAAGAAGTCTTCATAGTTTTCTTCCCACTTGCATATTTATGGCAAAGTCGTGCTCAAATGAGAGCAGTGGTGTTTTCAAGAAGCGGCTGTATTTATCAGAGTTCATTTCAAAATGCAAGTGACACACATCCTCTCAGCCAGGAAAACAAGATCAAAATGAAACAACAACAAAAAAAATATGAGGTCATCTCGCAAATATTTTGAACCGTGTGCATGTGAAAAACACAAAAGAAGAAAACTGATAAGAGTAAGGAAAAATTGAGTGCTGTTAACCAGGATGAGATCTCTCTTCTCTGTAATAAAAATATCTATCTGCAGGCTAGTGATAATGGTACAGGGAAGAATTACAACGAATATGTTCTGAATAAATAGCAGAAAAAGTAACTACAAAATGTATAAGCCATAAGAAAAAACTATAAAAATAAAATAAAATCTCAGTGGTGATTCCTTGTTTCAAGTGTCCCATGCAATTTTTAGAGATGACTGACTTCTCAGGATTTTTGTAAGTAGTTTGAGAAATAGGTTCATTTTTCCCCGACTTTTTTAGTTTACAAGTAGCTTTTGAATGAAACCGGGACGCTTTCTATTTAGAAGTTTGTCAACTTCATTTGGATATCCTTCCAATGAGGCCTTATTTCAGTAATGTGCTGAGCACCCAGACCATCACTGGTTTCATAAGAGTTGAGGACACTTAGTTTCTCCCAGGATTAGTTTCTCCCAGGATTAGCCCGTGAAGGTCGAAGTCATAATTTTGAAATACCAACACAAACTAGCTACAATTTCCTAGAGTACTGGAACTGAAAAACACCAGTTAACAACTTTCCTGTAAAATGCCACAATAATACAAGCGGGAAAGAGAGTGAAATGCAGAAAATACATGCTGATAGCAGAACTGCTAGTAGAAAAGGTGTTTTCCAGGAGACATATTTAAAGGAGTCAGAAAAAAATTCCACGTCACACCCCATTTTTCTAATTCATGAGAGAGTCTGCTGAGGCCAGACATTTGGCACGCTGGAATTATCGTCACTGACTCTCAGAGCTGGATGAGTACCGGAACTGGTAAAAAAGTTTGTGGCAGCGAAGGGCTGGAGGAGGAAAGGTTTGCCACGGGATCTTGTGTTGACAACACTCCCCATTTGCCAGGAGAGTCACGACTTGGAGCTTTTCTGTTTTCTCTGCTACGGTTTTCATGCTGCACGACCGCGAGCAAACTCTAGTTCTGTTTCCTTCCGTTTGCCCACCTCTTACTGACTTGGAGATGTAATGTACCTGCTGCGCGGGGATGGCTTTGGGTGGCAACTGCTACTACAATGACCAGCATGTATATATTTGACACACGTTGATAAAATCACCCAGCAGAACCCAAACCAAACATAAACAGAACAATCCAAGCCCCATCAACAGCAATAAATTCCCATAGCACAACTTAGCAGTCTTAAATTTAATCTGATTTGCTATAAGCTCATCCAGGACTGTAGTTTTATAACTGCAAATATCCACCTCCGTAGCATGCTGTGCCATTGTGTTACATCTATTTTCACTGCTTTTAATTGCCAATATCCCTAACTACCAAGGCTCAACCCTCAGCTCAGGTTGCTAAAATGTACTCCACTCCAATATTAGTTGCCGACTGAGGTTAAACCACGACAAGTACCAGAGCAGGTTCCTGTACTACAGGTGTATATTGTGTTACTCCTTATAGTAATACATAACGGGAGATGTTTGTAAAATAGTTCTGCTCAGCTCCATACCTACCTGGAGTCCCCTAATGAAGCGGTCTTGAAAGCAGCACCTCAGCAACGCTCTGCATTTCCACCGCCTGCTTTCCCACTTGGCTCCAGAGGAATTTTCTTCTTATAATGATTTTCAGGGCAGCTGCACCCCCGTGCTCCCCCCCCCCCCCTTTTTTCCTTCTTGGAGGAACTACCATTTGTTTGTAACATTTATTTAGCATTCTGTGGTGACATACAACCTGTGCAAATTCCCAGTATTTAACCTTTGTTCCTTGCCGAAGCTTTGCAAATTAACTTAAAATACCAGAGTGAAATAGGCACCGAGGGGTTTTTGCTGGAAGTTAACTGATAAAATCTTGTGAGTACTGCTTGCCCTTACTGGTTGGTTGGGTTTTGTTGTTGTTAGCTTGTTTTTCAAGCTGAGCTCCCAAAACAAAATGTTCACAGACAATTATTCAGTATAGAAAATCATTGATTTTAGAAAGCAAATAAAAATAAACAGACCCATCAAGATTTAGCTTATTTTCTGAATTAGAGAAAAATGAGCGGATATTAATTTTTTGAGTTTTCAGAGTATATATATCTTGTAACGAGGCCCCATGTTTCTATAATAAAAATAGCTGTCTTGGTGATAACCAATAATATGTTACTCTGAATTAGCAGCAGAAAACCGAATTGGGAGTGCATACCCATGCCAACAGCAATGAAATAATTTCATCCCATTCCTTACCTGGATGAGGCCCCAGTGGCGTTGTCTTCCCTCGGTCTGGATGGAGCAGCGCGGGCTGCTGCCGTATCCCACCGCAGGACAGCCAGGAGACCACAAGCAAACTCCTCCACGGCTGCCAAGGGATTTGGGAGCGTGGATGTTAATGTCAGACCATCACCACGGTAAAGGTGGGCAGACCTGCCAGGAACATGAGCTCTATTAGGAAATACTTAGGGAAACCCTCGGATGGAGGGCAAATATTGCTGTTTGGATGGCAGTGGCTCCCTAGCACGTGCTTATGGGCTGAGAAGGGCTGAGTTAGCGTGAAGACAGACAGGCGGCTTCAGCTTGGGGTGACCCGGCCTTTTCGCGTCTGTGGGCTGGCAAGAGAAGAGCTGGTCAGGGAGGGCTCCCGGGTTTTCCCCACGGGGCAGCGCCGGGGAGGTTAAATGCCTCCCTGGAGAGATTTGCTCTGCAGGAAACTCACCGAAGTCAACAAATACTGAAGGTGAGACTTTGTTCTGCTAAGCGAGGGGAAGCTCCTGCACCAGGGGAGATGCTGCCAGAAAACAGAGTTTTCCAAATATTTCCTCCCTCAGTAGCCCTCTCTCTAAGGGTTTCTTCCATGAGGTTGTGTGTCAGGTCCCCCATATGACTCTTGGTACTTTTTAGAAATATTATATGTTGTAATAGATATATTTAGAAATATTATATATTGTAATATATGTATCTCAGTTAAAATATTTGTTAGATACAGATTCATTTTTATAATTTGTTTCATATAATGACTTCTCTTAGAAAACTGAATTTAACAAGGTCTTAATTTTAACACTGAAAAACTAGACATTAGATTTTGTGCTATATTAAAGCCCAGTCCTGCTAACACCTATGTATGTGCTTAAATTTAAACATATGAGTAGTACTGGACTCACTGGGATTACGTGCACGATTAAAATTAAGCATGCATGAAAGCGTTTCAAGGTCAGGATTTCCAAATTCTTTCGCTTGTTCAGAGTAAATAAAACCCGAACTAGTAACCGCTCATTCACGTAATAGAATTGCAGTGGTGTTTATGTTAAGGGACTTACTGTCATTTGATAGGCAAAGTATCTTATAAAACAAGTTTACATCAAACTTAACAAAATGAAACACTCCAATGCTGTGATTACCTGCTCGAGTGGCTGTATTTTCTAGTAGGAAAGAGAAATCCTTACTTTAACATCTTGAGTGTTAGCTGGGATGAATATGGTTATTTTAGAAGAAGGTGGCATGTTTCAAAGAAGAAGTGAACTTTTTTTTTAATGTGTTCTTTTCATTTTTCTATCAGCACGAGTTTGATGTTTCCAGAAAAATTCAAAACTAAACAGTATTTTACTTTGGGATGGAAATACGCTTTTTGTTTTCAAGGCGTACCAAACTTTGCTAAATCACTCATAAAAATGTTCACACGATAGTTCTGTCACAAGTTCAAATTAGATGGTTATGGAGGCGTTGAGACTTTCTCCTGTCTGAACATTTTCCCACTGCTTTCTAAATGAGAGTTGTCCCTGGTGGCGGTGCACTTGGATCATCACAGGAGAAAACAAAGCGGTTTCTCACGCCTTGTTAATAATTGCTTTCCTTACTGTATAATGTAAACTTACTGAAGAGGCTCAGGAGGCAACGGAGTTCCCATAAAACCTTAGCCACCCAAACTCTAGTCACAGCAATACCTGACTTCTAGGTCCCCTGTCTTACATGTCTTGATCCTCAGCTGGAAAGCTTCAGCCCCTTGAGGTGGCTCCCAAACCAGCCACCAAGGTGTGCAGGGAGCAGCTCAGCCTCCCCAGCAGGAGATGGGGAACCGCTTGCCCCCCAGGCTGTGGGGAAGCACCTCTGTCCTCTTGAGATCCACAAACCTGAGATCTCTGCCTGTGCTTTGGTCTCTTATTTTTAGTTTAGCAAGGTACCACTCCTATATTGAAAATGCTGGTAGAAGGATGAGGTAGTGCCGCTTCATTTAAGCATTCAGTAGGGATATGTAAGAGCCAGGTTCAGTTCCACTGACTGTCTAACAAGGTTTAATCTCATATTTCTTTTGATCTGGGAGGTTGCCTGAGCTATCAGGCTATAGACGGGGAGAGGAGCACCCTCCATGCTCCTTGCTGAGGCCATGCAGAAAATAGAGAGAGGACAGCTGGCACGGGAGGAGACTCTGTTTCTAGTCCTCGCTCCCAGGGCTGCTTGAAGATTTTACACAAGCATTTTTTTTAGAGCAGAAATGGAGCCCTGTTCTCATTTCTTTGAAGCAAGTGCCCTAAAAGGCACCTGGTCTTTGAAAGAAAGGTGTGACTACCCTGTGCAGGCGCTCACTCCCACTGCATAGGAAAGGCATGATCTGAAAACACATACCTTGGAGGATCTAGGGGAAGATTTAGTATCAGGAACGCACTGGACGTAGTCCTGAGGAAGGCCCCTAGCTGGCTGGGTAGCAGATGTATTTGAGCACCTGTGCAGAAATGAAACTTTGAGGTGCATAGGAACGCGAAGGTTGTTGACTGCAGCACATACGGGTTCTGGGTGCCAGGGTGTTTATAGCCCTGGACAAGGGTTTTCACTAAAGGAGCTTGGGATTTGCTTGCTTTAGGTTACTACAGCTTGTCCACTTTAAAGCTGCCATCCTAATCCATCACAGGAGAGTTTGAAAAGGAAGAGGATCCAGATCTGCGGCTGATGGCTGTGGTTGAGGTTCTACACGCCGTCTTTGTCCCAAACGGCTCTCAGGAGAAGCTCACAGAAAGGATATTTCCAGTTTAAAACAAACAAACTATAAATATTCCAGTAAAAGGAAGGGATGTGTACCGGGTGAACTTTGAGATGTGCTCCAAAAATATGTTGCTGACCTCCCACTCGACATAATCTGTTTCCCTATTAAACTGTAATATAATTAGGGCCTGCTCTAACCCTGCCACTGGTTTAATGCTTACATCAATGGAAATGTGGCCTCGCAGAGTGCAGTGAGAATAAGGTATACATGTAAAGTATAATATAAAGTATAATCCATGCCATAGTAGAAGGAAGGATAGCCAAGAGTGAACACTTACCCCTTCTACCTTGCAAGATATTTAGGCGTCTTATCACGTAAGTGTAAATGGATGTTAGGCCAAAGGTCTTTGAGAACTTGGACTCAAAGCTCAACTCTCTTTTCATTAGTGTAAATGAAGTGCAGCTGAACTGGAGTCCGTGAAGTCACATGGGGAAGTGAAAGGAGAATTGGGACGAAAATGAACTGGGATCAAGAGTTGAGCGCAAAGACTCTTGTATCAACGAAAGAGGGGATTTGGAAAATAGGTGATGACTATGCTGGTAGGCGATCACGGTGCTAACAGTCACCACGATGATAATAGTGATGACTGTTAGCTCATTTCATCTCATCTCCTGTGGCTGCTAAATTTCACCCAATAACCCTTCTGTTGAGCTCTGGGAGATAGGCAGTAGGTGCTGTGAGAGACTAAGACAGGTCTTGGACTAGGGTAATAGAAGAAGGGTGATTATAACCCCTCCAGGTTTTGTAAGCAGTCCATTTGGGGCAGGCACATTCACAAATAAGTCAGATTCAATGAATAGATTATGTCAGGAAGCCAAAGGATGCTGAAGTTCCCCTGTTACACAGTTTACAGGAACGAGTTTAGAGAGGAGGCCCATGGTTCTGTCCTATTAATACCCTGTGGTAGGCACACCCATGATGGGGGAGAAGCTTCATGAGTGTGCTGGTGACCTCCTGAGGAGCCGGGCTGCGGCCAGGAATGCTGCTTTTACAACACCTCTTGTAAAAATAGGTACAATGGGCATTTTAAAAAGGGGAAAGGGTAGTGTTTAAACATAGAATCATAGAATCATAGAATCATTGAGGTTGGAAAAGACCTCTAAGATCATCGAGTCCAACCATCGACCCAACACCACCATGCCCACTAAACCATGTCCCTAAGTGCCTCATCTACTCGTCTTTTAAATACCTCCAGGGATGGGGACTCCACCACTTCCCTGGGCAGCCTGTTCCAATGTTTAACCACTCTTTCAGTAAAGAAATTTTTCCTTATATCCAATCTAAACCTCCCCTGGTGCAACTTGAGGCCATTTCCTCTCGTCCTAATGTATATTCAAGTTGGTGATGAAACCTCCAAATGCTTAGAGTCTGCATGGATATTTTAAGGATACAGAGCATTCATGGAAAAATGAATATTATATCATATCATATATTATTATTTTTAATAAAAATTGTAGTGGCCTGTAATAATCGTAAACCAAACCCCAACAACTTGAGTACATGTTTAACCCCCACGCTCTGCAAAGAAAACAGTGTGCACATTGCACTTGCTGTGAGAGCCTTTTTTCACTGCGAGCACTCTCAGCCTAACACATGGCTGATTTACAGCCTGAGTTCAAGAGATTGTACAGACCAGTAAGGAAATTGTTAAGAAAACTTTGGAGCCTAAACACCCACTTTTGCACAAAGCACAAAGCACCTGTAAAAAAAGACCTGCCAAACTTAAATGTCTCCTGCTAGGTTACATATTCTCTCTGCTTCATACAGATGCTTTGAACACAAAATAAATCATCAACAAAAAATATCAAGCTAAGCCATCCCAAGCCAAATCCTTCGGTGATGAAATGAAAGCACTTATGCCAATTTATATTTGTGGGGAGTTCACGGCTTGTTTTGGGTACTCTGTCATATCTGTAGTTTCTGCTCCAGCCACGAAGCTGATGATTTATCTGACTGGTTGAAGTGGAGTAGTGTATAAATGGTACTAACAGATACAGCCTCACTAAAGCCAGGAAGCATAACACTGAGCCTAATTTATGGTTTCCAAACAAGTCATAGGACTGATCCTGCAATCCCAACTTGAGCAAAACTCCTTCTGAAGCACTGGGCACGGCTATAAACTCAAAATGGAGTGCCAGGCTGGGCTGGGGGCTGCCTGATACCTACCTGTGCCACTCATTTGGAAGTAGACTTAACTAAACATTTCACAATTTTTCTGATACAATGTGGAACATCTTGGCTTATGCAAGGGCAAGAAATACTTCCGCATGAGCAAGGAAACTACCTTCCCCTCCAGAACATGACAGGCATCTGTCTTTTTAAAACGGGATGGTAAAGCATGTTTTAATTTGATCAGCTTTCATTTATGAGAAAAAATGATAAATTTGAATAGACTGGAACTACGCTTTCCCTTTATGGGAAACAGAGCCTTTAAAAATGGTAAATCCCTCCCTTAATGTGGAGCAATACAGTATTGAATTCCTGTACAGAACACCATGAAGTCACGGTGAAATCTGCTGAATCTGTTAGGAGTACCTAACAGCCCTTTACAGGAGTATTTTATTTTTATATCTTTACTTTCTCTCTCATGCTGACTGATGGCTGATTGCGTATCACAGTCTCTTTTCTGTATATAAGGGGAGAACAGTGTCTTTGGTTAACTAGGTCCTTACAGTTTTAAAGTAGTGTGTATGTTCATGTGTGAAGTACCACTAAAAATCCTTCAATATTTATCTGCAAAAGCAAGCAGACCCTTGAAATGATAATCAGCAATTCTGGAGAAGCAGTCGTCTCTCATTATGGGTACAGCCCTTCAAAATTAATTGAGGCTGACCTTGCACTGAACTTGACAGGAGTGGTATCTGAGGAGAAACTCCCACATTGGTTCTTAAATGTCTTGATAAGTCCTGACAATAAGAAAGTGCCTGCTCTAACTAGCTCCATCTGTATCTGTTTTAGAGATTGCTTTCACAGGACAGCTTTCTGTCTCTAGAAACAACCACCAAAGTACCCTCTTATGCACTAACCAATATTCTGCTTCACCTCGCTGATCCCCTCTGGTCGGCAGAATTTTCTCTGATTTTCCTGGTCCTTGAAGCCGTAGCATAAGCAAGATCTTACATATGCTTGTACAAATTATGATTTGAATAGTCCCAGGAAGCCGTGCCAAAAAAAATAGGGAAGTTATAAGGTATAGACTTGCTAGTTTAGAAGGATACCTAGCTTAGAAAATCATCCATCTCATCTTGTTTCTTTAGAGTAGTTTGATAACTCCATCATATTTCTAAGTCTGCCTTACTCTTACATTTGCTCGTATGCTGTAAAGAGCCTGAGATGGTTCTGTAGAACATGGGACAAAATAACCCATTAATAACAAATAGCAATTCATACAAAACGGATCAGAACCGACCAAAAAGTCTTTTTGTCCTGCAGCTGCCCTGATGAAGTTTCTGGCTTCTCTCGTCTTTTTCTTTAGCTTCCAAAATCTCTTTATATACAACAGCTCTCCTACCTCCCCGTTCTGGTCCCTGCAGTCTCCAGGGCCTTGGGTCCAGTCCTATTTCTACTTTTACTACTATTTCTTGTTGGCTGCATTTGGAGTTTCATTTTTACTAATAAAGCAGAGCTGATCCTTTTTCCTTCTTTATATTTTACATTTTCATGAAGCGTAACAGTAAAAATGCCTGATGGCAAAGGCTTTTTCTGTCAGTAAATGACAAGCTGACCACAGATACGGGGATGAAAACTCTTCCAACCGATTGTTAAACTCCCAGAAAATGCTTTTCTTACCAGTCATCATTGCTTGTACACGACACACATCAGCTATTCCTGCTGCTGCAGGGAGACTCACTTCAGAGTGGAAGGCTTCCAAGAAGGCTTCAGCCAGCAAAGCCTATGGCCTCAAATGCACGGGCATGTGGGACGGTGTGTGTGAACAGCCAGATATTAATCCTGTGCATTCCTAGTTCAGTGCAGGAAATGTTTCCTTCTAACTAACTTTCTGAAAAAGTAGGCTTAAATGATTTGATAAATCCCAAATATTAGAATTAGAGTGAAAAAGAATAATAAAAAGACAATTTACCTTAGAGATGGTTATATGATACAGTGTAACTTATTTTTTACTAACTAGACACTCCTCTAACATCCACTATTAATGCAGACTTTAGAGTTAAGAGGTGGACAAAATACTCTGCTTTTGTTCTCTATGTCAAACTTTGCTTTTGTGCTCCAGGTGTCTTTAAAATTCTTAGGGTTTTGTTTATTTTAATAATTCAGCACCTACTCAAATTCTAAACCTTTGTTGTTTTAGAAAAATAACAGTAATTACTGTACTTCAAAGGTCTGTAATGAATTAATTGATCAGCCCATACATATAAGAAAACTGCCAAAGGACGGACCTTGACAAAAGACCATAATATTATACCTGGTCAGGTGCTCTCATCCCAAATGTGTTAGAAGAAATATAATTACACAGGAATAAGTTATAATATTTATAGAGGCTATTTTAGATCTTCATTAACAACAAGTCTTAAGTTAGGCAAGGCTTTTGGACAGGGCCTATTCAGCCATGTATTTAACTGCTGTGCAGAATCTGGGCTTCTATTTGACAGTTGAAAGATTGTCATCATTTTTAGAGCTCAATATAAAACTCTTGCATATAAGAAAAACACACCCAGAATCCTTACTGGGGCTGCTAAATATTACTGCAACACACACATTGAATAGTAAGAATAGATAATCATCTAGAGAGCATCCAGCAACAAAAGGCCCAGGTCTGATGGCCCATTAGAGTGCTAATTAAAATTAGACATAAAAATAAAATACACCAGCCTTATCCGTGATTTCCATCTCAGCTACTTCACCCTAGAATGTAAAATACTGTTATCCATTTCAACACACTGGGAAACGGAACCAAAGGAAGACCATCAGGTTATCCGAAATCACAGAGACGGTGAATAAGGAGCCCTCTCATTTCCTGACTCCCAGTCCAGTGAGCAGCACTGTCCTCATCTGCCTTGTTAATAATTATTTCCAGTGTAGAAGGACTAAAGCTCAGCTCCACAGAAGGAGGCTGGGCATGGTGAAAACAAATGTCCCCATCTCTCTCGCTTACCATCTAACCTGCAATGCAGAGTTAAACATCACTGTGACTGGGGTGTTCATGACCCCAAACTTCCCTTCTAAACTTGCACTAGGGATTGAGACGGTCTTTTAATAAAACCCCATCAGCGAGAGCACTTGGTCTGGAGGGAGAGACCTGCGTTGGGTTCTCACCTCTGGCTGAGAGGGATGAAACTCATGTCCCCTCTTTCTAAGGAGAAATGATCTAACCACAAACTGATCAACCGTGCTGTTTGGGGAATCTTACTCTAGACTTCTCCCGCTCAAGCTGTCCTATCATGAATTTATGAGCCGGTTAGACATCTGCTTTAGCAGATGGTGCCTGACTTTACAGCCTTGTGGTGAGGACATGCCCTGGACAAGGGGCATCCTGCAGTCCGCTTTTCTTTCTCTGTAACCATTTTGCTTCAAAGAGTCACCAGACAGAAGATGGACCCACATGGAAGATGGACCCAGACAGAAGATGCCACCCACAGTAGGTGGCATTCCCCACTGGACTGACGTCACTTGGGAACCCCAGGTGGGCGCAGTGACACCCTGCATCTTCCCCCGTTGCTGAGGTGGCCTCATCGGCAGCCTCCCGTGCCCACAGAGCTGTCGGGATTTGGGCTCAGGGAATGCTTCTGTGATTGCAATTAAGGCAGTCTAATTTTAAAACTGTGTGCAGCTCTATTGGTTTCATTTTACTTACACTTTGTTCTTATTATCTGGGCAAGTTACTGTACAGTTAAAGCCAAAAAAAAACCCCAGGAAAGATAAGAGGCTGAAAGTTAAGATCATTCATGCGTTCCTTTCATGGCAAGGCACATGTGAAGTAGGTGAGAGGACAAACGATAAGCAGAGCGAAGGCTGCAATGGCAGCCTTGGTTTTGAATCTTCTGTAGATTGCAAATCTGTGTCATACTTTGTTTATATTTGAAATGGTATGTATGTAAAAATCAATGTTCAATAATTAGAAATGTGCATTTGTAATTATTATGGCAAATTGTAATTTACATATTTACCAGGAAGATGAGAAGAGCTGTTTAAAGTATCATTAATGATATTAAGTCCCAGATTGTTCTTTATATATGCACAGTTCCAAGGGCAATCAATGGGAACAGGTAGTTTTTATAGGGGGTATGTGCTTGTGTGTGTGTCTCTCTCTCTGTTTGTGTGTAGCAGCATGATGATTCCATAATGTATCCAAAATATTTGTAACAGCACAGTAAAAATAGACATATTCTCTCACTGGCTTCCTCTCACCCTCTGTGTTTACCTGGAAGACTATGAGGATACAAACCATAATTACTTTAGTCCACCTAAGGGAAAGATACACCGTCAGCGAATAATTTCTAAGCATTTCTTTCAAGTCATTTCAAGAGGAGAGTGAACCTGAACACAGGTTCACCCTGAGAACCAGTGTGACTAAATGCTGATTTTTTCATAGTCCCTGGGGGCTAAATATATCACTCATTGAAGTCAATAGGAATCTTTCCATTGACTTCAGTTAACAGTTGGATCAGTTCTTAGAACTTACTTTACTCGGTGATCATTTTTTTACACACAAAGCCATTGATGAAATTCGGTATGAATCTCTAACTGCTCTCAGACCAAATCTGGCATGCTTTTACAAGGCGGAAAGGATGGGGAGGGGGAGGTGAAGGGGAGGATCTGTGAAGGTGGAGCTTTTCTTGCCATTAAATGGGTGGGACTGTAAAGGCGCCATAAAGGAGGTAGAATTTATACTTGCCTGGAGAGCAGTTAATATATCTGACCTATCATTTTGCTTGTTCCGTGGAACCAGTGAGTTTGCTTTATTCAGTCTAGTTTAAGATGTGATTCTTTCATAGGTGGGATCTCTTTTCCTTGTTGGTTACTGTCTGGATGTATCCAAAGAGATCAGAAATTGTAATTACAGGCTATTGTGCTTAGCCAGCTCCTATGCCGGTGCACAAAGTCCATCTGATAAAAAAAACCTTGAAGAGCTTCAGCAAGAGGGAACTAAAGATATACTTGACTGGGCCAGTGTCAGGGCTGTCTCTCAGCTGGAGAGAAAGGATGTTTGTGTAACCTGCCCCCCCCCCAGGCACTACATGTAATAATGACTGACAACCTTGTGGAACATTTCATTTAGTAAAGTTCCATTAAAGTTCATGGTAATTTTGGGCACTGGAATCTGGTCCTGAAATGCACATCTTGTTGCACCCACCAATAATTTTGTTATCAGTGCCTCCATCTTATTAGCGGAGAAACAAAAAGTAAAATTACAGAAAGTGAAAGAGAAAATTAAAATGACTCATTTAAGCTTAGGAAGCTGCCGGGGCAGGAGCAGAAGGACCAATGGGAGAAAAATCACTGGAAAAAGGGAACAGAAAGGGGGATGACAGAATCCAGGGATACAGGGAGGGAAAAGAGAGAAGTGAGAGGAGGAGAAACAGGGAAGTGGCAAAAGAAAAGGAGAAGCTGCTGTTTGAAGGAAATGGGAAAGGTGGCTATTACTGAAACAAAGCAAAAGAGAGTAGGAAATGGCATGTCCAAAAGGAGATAATAAATGGAGAATAAATGGATTTAGAGGGATAGTGATGGAAACAGGCAGTAAGGAAAGAAAGGTAAGCTGAGGAGAGAAAAGCAAGTAGCAAATGAATTTCGTCTTCAGTGTTAAAGAATAAAAGAAGTTAAAATAGCGCACTTATTTCCCTCCACAAGACATATACTCATCCGCTTGAGTGGTATTAAATGTAAGATGGTAGCAGGGTTTGCTCTACAGCCTGTGTGAGAGTCTGTCCTCTAGCTCTGTGGTTTTTAACTCCCTTCAATTTTTGGACCTCTTACCCCCATAGAGATCCAAACCTTCCAGAGTGAATTTGATCCTCACTACTGTAGGCTTGGGGGGTCATCTTAGTCACTTTTTGGAGAAACCCTTGGAAGTAGCCCACAGATGCCCCAGGGGTCCCCAGACGGCAGCTGAAGAGCCCTGAGCTGGGTGGGGATGGCTGATGCTACTTCTACTGCAGATTATTCCCATAGTTCAAGCAGTAGCAATCTAAACCTTGGAAAAAATATTCCCATGTTTCAACTCTGGTGTTAGTCCAGACAGATGGGAAAATCGTCTCAAAACTAGTGCATGTTTTGGGGAACAGGGGAGTCTTACCACATAGGTTCAGGCCTGAATGTACTGCATAGCAAAAATCATGGTGAAGGTTAATTCCCATCACAGAAATAGAGAATACTTTTTGGGCAGAGTCAAAAAACCTGATTCTGTGCTGATTTTACAACATGATAACTCCAAGTTCTGGAAAGCTCTTTCTCGTGTATGTGCCGTGCAGGGAAAAATTGGACCCCATCAGGCTTACAGTAGTTTCAAAACTTAATACAATTAAAACGGTAAAGCAGACAGAGAGACAGGTTTTACTCAAGATATCACTACATATTTTATTTATTTGCATTTCATTATATTTTCACCAGACCAAATAGGTTTAATGGCACTGCCATTATGCATGACCATAAACCGACATAGGATCTGGATGGGACATGGGGATTTTAATTGTGTTACTCTGACTGACGTCCTACAGTTGCATAAACGTTAAGACAGGAGACAGCAGAAAGCTTTTGCTGTAAGGATGTGAGTCTGTTGCTCTGTATAATGATGTCTATAGCTCTGTTTAGCAAGGAGACAGCCATATTTTAGTTTTAATCAAATACCCGCAGCGTATGAAGTAGTGTCAAGGGATGTGGAGGCAGGATTTGGTCAGCAAAAGGTAAAGGAAAGAATTCTTTACACCGGAGACTTGTGGAGAGCTGCAAGGACCACGCTGTGGGGTGGTATTCAGCCTAATGGTCTCTGCAGAGAGAGGAAGACCCAATACGTGTCGGTCTTCTGCTGATGAGCTACTGTACCTGGCTTAAGGGAAAGCAGGAATAATGAACATGAATGTCACCTCTGTGAAATGACTGCTGTTTCAGGGGACTGGCCCCTGAAGTTTGTGACGAAAGAGAGAAATGAAATGGAAAAGGACCGGTAAATGTTCAGAGGGAGGCAAATGTAAGATGTTTTATGAAATGGAAAACGCAACTGGCAAAGAACATCAGAGCATCTGGTGGCTGTACTGGGGTTTACTTTAACTTCCTGATAGTCTTAATTATTAATTTATTTTTTTCCTGAACTGGAGTGTGATCCTACGTCTTTACTGCCGTCAAGTTAGCTTTGGTTTTAAAGGGGAGCAGGATAAAACCTATGTGACACAGTGGAACTGGGTTAATTTTTCACTGTGGTTTCATTTTCTTTTTTCACTGAAGAATTTCAAGCCAGGACATGTTTCAGTGGCCTAATCTTAAATGCGCACAGGAACGGTCTCTCTGTTTGCTCTGCAGGGAGGAGCTGGCTCACTTCAGGAGCAGTTCAAGAATGAACACAACTGATTTTGCTGTCAGTTTTGCTCTCAGTTTTTAGTACTGGCTGTAGCTCACAGGCAATAATGGTACCAGCAGTGGTGAAGCAGTATTGTATAGCAGACGAATCTCTTGGCTTTAGTTTTGTATAAGATAGTACGATTTCAAAACAAAATAAACATCTGCCTACTTGGTGAAGTGTTGTGATTGTTGAGTAGATGTCAGTGACCCTTAAACAACAGGATAACAACACTTGGATTTCCAAGATACTTCTACCCACATTGAACGAGGGAGCTGCTTTTTTTCCCGTTCATTATTCTGTGACATTGCTCTGCTTAGCTGAAAATTCTCTAAATAAATTTCCACTTCTGGTGCAGCTAGCTAAATAAGAATGGACAGTTGCTAAATCTCTGTCAGAATTACAGCAGGCACCTGGTCATGGCCACTAAAACTGATGTTGCTAACACGTTTCCACAATAACTTCATGCTCAGAACTTTCCAACCAATTATCTTTTAGGAAGAAATTTTCCACATTTGGCCTCTGCTTGAGAGGAGGTTTTTTTTTCTTCTAGGCTTGAGAAAAACGATGCCAGCTGTTCTTGAACACAGCATGAATTATAAAATTATGCCTCTGAAGTAAAAAGAACTTCACAGGCTGCACCGAGCTGAAATGTAAAGCTTGCTCTAGACCCTTCTGAAGACCAAAGGTTTTGCCTGGCATTATACTTGACATTGATTTACCTAGATTAATAAAGGTAAGGCAATAAACATGCTTTGAAAGAGCCAAGAATGATTTATCTATAGGTGAGTGCGTGAGCCTACAGCAAGAAAAGCCTGCAGCTTGCACGAGCTGTAAACGGAGAGCTGCCAGGTAGGTCGGAGGAGCTCCCTCCGGCTCTCTGCAAAGTGCACTTCGTTGTTTGAGGAGAACGGGGAGCAACTGCACCTTCCACAGGAGGAAAGCCAACATCACTACTCCAGACTCTTTCCCTTCCCCACCAGTTTGGTTTTTTTTTTCCAAAAGCAGACAATTAAATGTAAAATAGGAGCGTTAAGTTTGCAAAGTTGAGCATGCTAGCACTGGGACGTTTAAAAAGCTAAGATTACTACTCCTGTCTGTGCGGCCAACGTGTACATTTATGTATATACATATACAGCCAGGCAGCCACATGCACACAGAGGGGAGATACAGAGGGACTTTCAAACTAGTATTAGAAATCGATATCCGTGATAAAATGCTCCAAGCCATTAATACATCCCAGAATATACCACTTGAGACATATCACCTATTACCAAAATACAGCCACATTGAACATTATGAAATTAACTAACCAATTGGAGCGCTTGATCAGGGCATACATTTTATATATGAAGGTATACATTTTATATATGAATGAGTTTATTGGTGTAGTTAGAACATCCGCGAGCTTGAAATGTCCTGATCTTTCCACGCTTAGTACAGAGACTTGAAGACTGTCTTAATGACAAGTTTGTATGTATTGTATATGGAATATTATCGAACTGGATAGCACTGTGCATCTCTCTGTAAGCCTTCTGCATCTCTCCCGGGTAAATGCTTTTTTGACACATCTTGTTTTCTAGCACTTTGGGGGCAGTTGGAAGGCAGTATCTGTCGTTTAACAAACCAGGAAGCTTTGGAAACAAAAAAAGAACTAAACAAAAACCCCTTCACCACAGCCACCACCATATTTCCCTCTCTCCTGCAGGGACTCCCTGGTTTTCCCTGAAATCATAAGGAAATCGTGTGCTGTTGTGATTTAAGAGAAGTTTTAAAAAAAAACCAACACGCATTATTTTTGGCTATCATTTCATTAAACGGGTCTTTTCTCCTCAGAGTAAAAACTGAAGCCTTCCTCTTCGTGTAAAATGAACTTTTAGCTGTCATCTAAAGCAGCACGGGGGAGGGGGGGAGGTGAGAAGGAGGGGGCGTTATACAATTATTTCCTGTAGAATAAGATCACATTTTTGAGTCCTTTCGAAAACTACACAGTCTCCACTTTTCTTTTCTTCTTCTTTTTTTTTTTTTTTTTTTTTTGGTCGTGAGAGGGACTTGGGAGTTATTCTCAGCAGCAAAACGGCCCGGAGAAAGAAACCCCCGGAGCCTTAATTCTTCATAAAAAAAACCCCACAAAAAAACCAAAAACAAACAAACAAAAAAAAACCCCGAAGGGAAAGGAAGAGGACGGGGTCTGTCCGGGTGCCCGCGGATGCTCCTCCGCGGGGGGACCTGCGATGCCGCTCGGCACGGCTCGGCGCGGCGCGGCACGGCGCGGATCGCGCCGTGCCGCGCCGCGCCGAGCCGAGCCGAGCCGAGCCGTGCCGGCGGGGAAGCCTTGCATCACCGCCACTGGCTCCGCTTCCCTCCTCCCTCTCTTTCGGGGAGGCTATTAATAGCATGACATCAGCCCGGGACTCGCCGCCAGAGTAAATACCAGCGCTGCCCGCTCGGCTATATAAGGGGGGTGATGCAACCGAGGCGAGAGGCAGAGGAGCGGGGAGCGGCGAGAGCTGCTCTCCCGGAGGAGAGGGGACGGCCACCGGGACGGCAGCGCTGCGGGGTGGGTTCGGAGCCCCTTCCCTCCGACCGGGGAAACGGCAGCAGCGGGAGGAAGGTAGGTGGAAGCGGGAGGGGAGGCGCCGAGACTCTCCGTGCCGGCGGGTCGGGGGGCTTGAGCTCCGCGGGAGGTTGTCCCGCCACGGAGGGATGCCCGCCGGGGGTCCGCGGGCCGCGGCGAGGAAAAGTTTCGCCGCCGGAGCGAAGTCGGGTGCGGCGCTGCCGCCGCCTCCCGTGAGCCCCGGGAAAGCCCCCGGCCCCGCCGAGCCCCTCGCCCGGCCGCCGGCGGCTCCCTCCCGGCGCTCGCATCTGGGGGAACCCCCTTGCCCGGGCTGCCGCCAGATGTGAGCGCCGGGAAGGAGCCCGCCGAGCCCCGGCTCTCCCCGGGCCGGCAGCGCCGCTCGGCACCGCGCGGTGGCGGCCTCGGCGGAGGGACGGCGCCGGCCCCGGGACCGGCGGGGATGCGGGAGCGCGGCCGGGCGGTGGAGGCGGCCGGCGGCGGCACCGCGACCCCGGAGGGTCCGCGGGGGCAGGGACTGAGGAGACGTAGCGGGACTGGCCGGGCGATGAGTAACCCCCCCACTGCCGTGTGTATATATATGTATCCGTATCTATTATATAAACATAAAATGAGCGGGAACTCCCGGTGTGAGCCGGGGACGTTCGCTTTTCTTTCTGTCCCCGTGTCCTGACACGAAGAAGATCAGTTGCTGAACTGTTGCCTAACCAAGTCAGGCGTGACACAACAGCAAACTTGTTTCAGAGAACGAGTTTCCTGTTGGAAATCAATTTTCCTCCTAATAACTGCATTTGAGAGGCTGGAAGGCAGCAGAAGATGGTTCGGGAATGATGTGGGATGTCAGAAAGCTTAAGGTCAACCAGCGTGCACAGAGGTTGTGAACTGTAATTGCTCTTAATGCTGTTTAAGATTAACCTCAATGGTTATCGGGGTTTATTGCATCAGCACCAGAGGAAAAGGAATTCATACGAAGAAACAAAACCAAGAGGCACAGTCAGCCATCTGCAGCTAAGCAAAAAAGAAAAGACTGAAAGTAGTCACTTTTAACATTAATATTAAACAGGAATACCCTTAAATAATAGAAATGCACAGCTAGGAGGTATGTCCTGAAATTAAAATATTGTCAGATGAGATGTAAAAGTTCACTGCAGATGGAAAGAATCATCAGCAAAAGAACAAACAAAAAGTAGGGGGAGAACAAACGAATAAAGTTCTTTGAATCTACCTGAATTGGGAGGGTACTATTAATAGAAAAGCCGGGGTACCATTAATAGAAAAGCTGTTCTCTTTGGAGAAATCCAAAACTCAGGATAAAGTAATGGAGCATTAACTCGCACTGGGAACAAGCTGTGCCTTTCCAGTGTGGGTCTGTGAAATGTTCAGCGCCTTCAATGTCAGTAACTTCAGAAGGACTCGAACCAGCCTGGAGCAGAGATCCGTGTGCATGGCCTAACAAAGTAACTGGAGATTGTATCAGAAAGGCCCAGATGTAATCACACTTTAAGGCTTGATATTCTTATTTCTAGTTTCCCCAGCCTTTACAAACCCAGAGAAAATGAGATAGTGCTCTTGATGGCTTATGGACAGAGGTACAATTTGTACAAAAATTGGGGAAAAAGGAAGGGCAACCTGTTGCGTTTTTTTCAATAGCAAAACCTAATTTTCATTCCTGTAAAACATTTCTAAAAGCAGACTTGTTCCTCAGAAATTGGAAAACATCTGCCTTGTTGTTATGAAAAGGGAATCTATTCAGCTTACTGACTACATTTGACACAAGGCTGATTATTTTTGTTATTTGTTTCACGGTGGCTCCTCACAATTTCAGTGGTAGACTGGAAGCCTACCCTACTAGGCACTGTCCAGAAGCCCTGCCCCAAGAAAGAGCCCCAGGAGAGCAAACCAGTGGCAAACAGCTCTGCAAAACGGGACTCGGCTCACGGCAGAAATCCTTACACAAGCCTCAGCCTCCTGGTAGGCCCTCCCTTCCCTAAAGTCTGAATAAATAGAGATGCCTTTCAGGATGTCTGGAAGGTCAGTGAGCTGTTCAGGCAGGAGAGCAGCAAGTTTCTATAGCCAAGGACACTTCCCCCTCTGTGCTTCTCCTCCCTGTGGGCACCCTCCCATTCCTTTTTTTTATACTAATGACAGACGGATGAGAGTACCTGTGGACATTGTAGTAGGGTTTTGTTGGTGCCCGTGGTACACTTAGCACTAACTAGTAGAAATCCACAATTAACACAATTTCTCAGACACGTTACTAAAACATGAACATTCTTGGTTCCCTCTGGTGCTGCTGCTGACCTTAATTGAAAGTTCACCTAAACTGAAAAATAATTGAATAAACCACCGGTGCTGGAAAATGATTAGCCCATTTAATTATTTTGTAGGCTGGAGAAACGGTTTTACTGTTAATTTAAGACTCCTGGTTTGACTGAATTATACAAAATTAACTTTGTTGAATGAAGCCATCACTGGGAGCCAAGGAGACTGACATTCAGTGAAAACAGCTAAAATTTCTGCTAGCGATGAGGGGTTTGGTGTCATCTGGAATTAGCCTGTTTAAATGAGTTGAATGGTTGAATGTTGATAAGTGCTAAATAATGCTGGGAGGACTTTTGCTGGAAATTATAGGGCTGTTTCTGACTTGTTGGAAAAGAGTAACTGCTAGCTTTCTGAGATTATAGGATTAAACCATATCAGTACTTTAAATGTGACTCATGAGCAGGGGCTTTCTGAAGAGAATTACATAAATTTCCCAAGGTCTTTCTGAATAGCAAATTGTTCCAAATAATTTCCTCATCTTTACTAACTATGGGTGAAATCCTGGCCCCATTGAGGTCAACAGAAAAAGTCCTTTTGATTTCACTGGGTTCAGGATTTCACCCCCAGACTCTCGGAAATCTTCAGCTCTTCTGTGGTGACTGGGTGAGGAAGAAGTGAGGAAGTCTCTGCAGCTGGACATGGCATTTTCTACCAACTGGCAATTCGCTGTCCTCACATTTTTGTATTTACCTCGCTTAGCAATGAACCAGATTCTACCCTCATTTGCACCAGTGTGGATTTCCAGTGTATTTTTAGATATCTCTGAGCAAAATCTATCTTCCTGTCAAGGCACGTGACCCCAAACATTTCTTGCTGGGTTACAGAAGTAGCGTACGGGGAACTATGCAATTCTGGTTGATCATGTGGAAATTTAACTTACCCACACTGCTACCCTGAGGCAACTATTTGCTTACCTGCACTAAGTTAATTACAATTGACTTTGCTATAATTATTACAGTCCCAATCAAGAGTAGATAACACATACTGTAATTACCCGTACAGCTATTAAAAAAACCCCAAAACTACACACCAAAGAAAGCTGGAAAACCAACATGGTAAAACCAATTTAACACAAGTCACCTTATGAATAAGGGAAGTAATACAATCTGTTTTCCTATGGATTTGCACCTTTTGTCCCTTGGGCCACCCACAAAAAAACGCTCAGCTTTCTTCCAGACCTCTCATCTCACATCTTCTGGGCGAGAGATAGCTTGTGTCATGCAGAGCTGTGTGCATCAGCTAGCTAGGTTGCCCACAATGTTAGGATGGCTGACTGCTGAGTTTTGCCTCTTTCTCCCTTAGTGGGGTCACCAGTTTTCACAAAGCACATAGCGGGCCTCTCTCCCTCCAAAACTGGCTAAAAAATTAGTAAGAATGACTAAAAAGAGGAAAGAGAGCACTGTTGGGTAGGTTCATTTTCTTAGGAAAACTACTAGAAATGAGGTTCCTTCATGGGTGTCCATTTGCATAATTTCCCTGAAGTCTCTTCAGTCACGCTGTTTTATATCAGCAGGACATCTGACCATAAATATTTAAGAATTTCAAGCCTCTTGTTGAGGGCACATGAGGACAGTTTCAGATTTTACAAGAGCAAAGGAATGAAACAAATGGCTTCACGTTTTTCATGACTCAATCTCTCCAACTCAGCCTGTGCTTTGAAGCCCCAGAGTGTGTATAGACTTTTACCTTTGTGCCGGCTCTTGTGAACTGTTTTTCAGGAGTTTATAGCCAGATCTACAACTCTGTGTAAAATTGAGCATGATAATTTAGTGACAGATTCTGTCTTGGTTAGCAGACTTCAGCTCCTAGTAGAACTCTTTGAGCTTTGCCTAAATGTAGTTGAGATCAAGTTACGCTCTGTCCATTTGAAGCTGGAATTTTGTGGTGGTGGAGGAGCTCTGAGGATGGAGATACTCTTAAACTCCTTCTGTGCTTTAAATAATAATAATTTATATAATAAATTTAAATAATAATAATAAATTATTAAATTTATTTAAATAATAATAAATTAAATAATAATTTAACTAATAATAAATTATTATTATATTTAAATATAATTATAATAAATATTTAATTATTATTATATTTAAATAATAATAATATTTCTTTGCTTTCTGATTTTTGTTCCTTATTTCTCTTTCTCTTCCTATTCACTCAGTTCTCATTTGCCACACATTACCAGTCTAAAACTTTGAAGTATACATACATATACACAATTTTTCTCCATATTAAGTTTCAGAAAGACCTAGATATTGTGTGACACGCTAATACTATTATTATTTTTAAATACCAACTTGAAGTTAACCTGAAGTAGAAGTTTTTACTAGTGACCAAATTCTTAACTGCTCGACTCTCATGAGAGATTGGGGTAGATGGGGAATGGGGACTGAAGCAATGCAAGAAATACAGTATTATTTCACATTATAAAATATACCTCTAGGAGATATTATTTGCCTTTCTAAAGTTGTTGAAAGACTATTATTATTATCTCTTTTTACCTTTCAGCAAAATGATGGTCCAACACTCAGGCCAGGTATCTGCATTAGAAGTCAGCGCCTCCGCAATTGTTCCCACTTTGTCCCCTGCAGGGTCACTGGGGTTTGATGATTTCACAAATTTAACCCCACTGGTGAAAGAGGAACTGAGATTTGCCATTCAGAATAAGCGTCAGTCCCACAGGATGTCTTCTACATTGGACACGGTGACAGTTTCTGAAAGGCCAATTGAAACATCAATCATGAAAACAGAGGTATGAGTCTTTAAATAGCATTTCAGTGTGAATGATTAATTCTCTAATAAAATTTCAAGGCAAGACCAGAAATTATATCAACTACAGACAACCTCTCCACCGTATTTGATCCTTTTAAGCCTGCTGCTTGGCTTTCTGTTAAATGCTTCTGGGAAACCCTCCGGTATTTCTCATTTCCATTGAGACCTATAGTTGGATATTTTATTTTTGATTATGGACGATGTTTTACAGTGCTTAGAGCAATCTGGTTTCCCTGCCTACTTGTGGCTGAACTTGGAATAAGTCACTGCAGCTTTACTTCAGTGAGGACAGTGCAGTAGGACCCACATGGCCTACTGTCTACTGAGGTAGACACGGCCGTGCTATGTCCACACTAGGTTTTTACTTTGAGATAATAGTCTCCATGAAAAACATTTCTCTTATAAAGTGGAGAAATAGCTTAAGTTAGGGAAATAGCTACACCTCGGTCTAAGCCTCCACAGGAAACAAAACAAAGCTTGAAGGAGTGTGTTAATATTCTCTTTTCGGCACTGCCTTTAGTTCGCTGCACTCTCAATGCCCCGTTCATGCCACATCCTCCATTCTGCTCCCCGTGCCCTTCGCTCCTTTTCCTCCTTGGGGAATGGAGGAGAGATAGAGGTGTGGGAGTCAGCCTGGGGAGACGCTTGGCAAGTTTTTTGAGTACCATTGATTTAAAATCAGCCATCACGTGGATTACATCCATCCAAACTCCAGTCAGGTTTTTATTGACAATTCTAATGGAGCTACTACCATTTTACTGTGTGGCAAGCAAGGTCAGAATCGCATCCTTATGTAACTCATGTTGTGAGCACTGACAACACTATCCATGTTGCTTTTAAAAATGCAGAAGTTATCAAAATACAGGTCAAGTATTTACAACATCTTACGGATTGTGTGTATCTGTTTTTATGGGATAGTTTTCTCCTGAAGAGGATGAAAGAAAAAAGCGAAGAAGGGAAAGGAATAAAATTGCTGCTGCAAAGTGTCGAAACAAAAAGAAGGAAAAAACAGAATGTTTGCAGAAAGTAAGTGACTGGCTTGAATTGTTCTTAATCTGTCATCCTGCCAGGATCTGAACAGACAGCACAGGGGCACTGTCATAGTAGGAAATACAGAAAAATGTCACCCAAAACTCTGTAAACCCATCAAAACATTAGTTATAAAAAAATGAACATGCTATATATTAAATGAAACCTGGTTAAAACTGGAAAAAAGCGAAGGCATGGTAGGAATGAAAAGAGATTACTGTTTCAGTGATCAATCTTGTCTATGGGGATAATATGAATTGAATGTGTACATTGAACACAAAAAGAAGTAAAATCTCATTTTGTATAATATCCACTGTGGAGACCAAGAGCCTACAAACACTGACAAGTAATCTCTGACTTCATTATGAAATGAGTGGCATAGTAGCTTAGCCCTGAAGTCTCTGTCCTAAGACCCCAGTAGTGTCTTCACCTGCTCTGCCATGATATAAAACTATTACAGCAGCATCAGGCCTGTCTTTGTTCCTATATCCGGGGGAGGGGGGGGAAGCTATGTCCTTAAGTTGTTAGCTTGGGTATCTTTACCCATGTTAACATGGGTTTACAGAATATGTGACATGACGTTCCAGGGAGTTAATAAGAAGCACAGATAATTTTGGGTCAATTTTTGACCCAAAAAGTTCAGAATAATTTTGCAGGAGATAGCAATAATGCTTTGGATACCTGTCATTGTAAGTGAATACAAGACTGAATTTGGCTTTTCAACTTCTGTTACACTTCTCTAAAGGTCAAAGAAGGTAACTGTCAATCTGGGTTTTAGACTATTATCGACTGGGGGATGCATGTTTTCATCAGTACAGCACACTAAGAACATGCAATTTTTTTCTCTGCTAGCCATATGCTTTCCCACCAATAGAAGACTGCAACTATTAGATAAACATTGCAGTTAACTACTTGAACTACTCAGTCTAATAGTTGTGTGTGTTCTTTGTGACTAGGAATCAGAAAAGCTGGAAACTATCAATGCAGAATTAAAAGCCCAGATTGAAGAGCTAAAGAATGAGAAGCAGCATTTGATATACATGCTAAATCTTCACAGGCCCACTTGTATAGTTCGGGCACAAAACGGAAGGACACCTGAAGATGAAAGGAATCTTTTTATTCAACAGATCAAAGAAGGCACGTTACAAGGTTAAGTGATATGGCAAACATGGAAATATTTGTAGTGTTTTTAACAACTACCAGAATCCACGGAGGATCTGACATAATGTGTAGGATTCTATTAGTCAAGAGCCTTTAGGAAGGGCAGATCGCTTTCTGAAGCGGAAAGAATCATTTTGGCTTGACAGCGATTCTTCCTCTTGGAAGATCTGGTCTCAATCAAATTGAAGAGTCTTCTGCCTCAAATATAGGTTTTGCACCTGTCATACTTGCTGTTCCTAGGAGCTACAGACAACAGCTTCAGAAGTTTTAGCTCTCTGCTAGTACACAGTATCTGCACTCACGACGTTTGTGCTAGAACACTATGACTTCCGATGATGCACATGGTACAGACAGCTGTGCTGGATGGACACTACTTTTCCTTGTTGCTGGTAGGGAAAGCAGACCGAGAGTATTTTTAAAGTTTTGAAGTTTCCAGGAGGATGGTTTCTGGCAGAACATACTGATACGTAATGTTGCATTCTAACCTAACACACACATACACAAACACACAAAAAGCCTTTAGTTCCAACTAAGCTTTGTCATTTTTTTCACAACACTTGTGTGGGTTTTTTCAATGACTCATCTCAGACTGAATTTGAAAAGCCTAGTAGGTGTGACAAAGAAATGTTTCTTGCAAAATGTCCATGTAGCTAAGTTTGTATTTTATGAGCTGGAACTCCACCTACTATCCTTTGGGGACTACAATTTTTCCTTGAATTGCTGGAGAGCAGCTTGTACCACTGCTTGGTGACTTGGTGAATAGGACCTACTGGAAAGAGGAAACTAACTACGGAGGGATATTGATACAGGTTTTGCTTGAGTAAAGAACTGCAGGACTGAATCCCAGGCTCATGAATCATGAAAAGTTTTTTTTTTTAAAAAGAAAAATCATCTAGGATCTAATCCTACAAGCCTCAATTCATGCTATTAACCCTCACTCACAGAAGAGGTTCCATGGACTTCAGTGGGTCTGCTTATGCAGATAGCTCTTATAAGCATAAGAGCTTGACAAACCTTTTTGCATCAGTCAGGATTACTTCCTTTTGCCTGGTGATTAAGAGGGAAAAAATTGTGATTGCAGCTACTTTTATTTTACATTTGGGTGGCAACTACAGTCAATCAAAAGTGTTACTTAGAATCAAAAGGAGGCAAGAGTTTTGATGTAGTGAATAATTGTTTTTATTTTTTATTAAATACTAACCGTAGATGTTTTTGAACTGGTAGAAGAGCTGCTGGACAAAACAGTTGGAGCTATGAGCGTTTAAGTTCTGATGTTTCTGTGAAATTCTCAGATTGTTTAATCCTATAAAATATATCCTTACAATTTTTTGTAAAAGAAAATACTATCCTTATTTATCACTAATATCGTAACGAGTAAAGTTAATAAATACTGCGAGCAAGATAAAACTGAAAACACACGTGTTGCGCTGTCTTTTTACTTTTATCTCTTGGTGTTTAATATTATATATTCCTAAACTTTACCAGTTGTATTTGAGATACCACTATTGAAAACACTTATCCTTCATCTTTTCCACAGATGAGGCACTGAGTATCTTGAACGATTGGGTGCAGAGATTATACCTTCCAAAATTCTGTACCTCCATCAGTGGTGTCTAGCTGCTCAATGTCACAATTTAAGTGAAGCAGACGATAAGAATGGAGCTTACAGTACATAATATTTTACACCAGTTACGCAGTGTTGAAATTGTGTTTTTGTCCTAAAGGCTAAAATTAAAGATACCTCAGCCATAAGCTTCTTACCCTACAAGTCCCAGATGAGTCTATCAGATAGCATACCTGATCCTTATATGATCATTATATTCTGCAACAGAACTTCTTAGTACATTTTCTTAAGATCTGGATATATTGTAATGTCCTATATCACATTTTAAAGATATGTACTTCATGTATCTGCAAAATTAATGTATTACAAAGATGACATACAAGATCCGATTCTGTCCTGAGAATCCATTGTCTTTCTGTATGTTGGAAGGAGCTTCCATTGACTTCCGTGAGAGTTTTATTCATGTCTGGTGGGCAGAGTTTGGAGCCTCTGCTGCTACTTCCCTGGCTTAGAGGGCAAGTTCCACAGGGAATTGGGCCAGCTGTTTATCAGAGAATGGATATACATGAAGTGTGTTACAATAAACTTGTCAAACTACATTCATCGGTATTTGACTTCTGTAATGTGGAAATACAAAACCGAGGCATCATCCTGGTATCGTACACCTTGGCTTTGCCTTTTGCGCATCAGATACCAGCAGACAAAACTGTTTGCCTCCTATACTGTTATAAGGTGTTACCACAGAGACTAGAATATAATGACAGAATTCATATGTCTCCCTTAGGGAATTTGTATGGTTGCTTTTAACCGTATCACTGGTGACGCAGGCGTCATGCTTTTTGTTGCTTGATGTTATTTACTTAGCATGCCAAATGTTAATATGGTACCACTACTATTGTCAGAAGATAATCTATTTTTATTTCTTTATATGTGCAGTCACAGCTGCTTTCTACTGCTCGTATGTGTGTGTGTGCATGCGTGCTCCTGCACGCTACTCTAGAAGTGATGGTACTCAAGTTCATTTGACTGTACCCAGGAAAAAAATGTTTAAACAGCTAGACAGGAGCAGTATGTTGCATGAGTTTTCTAAAAGTATACTTTATTCAGGAGAACCTTTAAAATGCATTAAAAGCAGTTTGTTTTCTATTCCCAAGTTTGTTTTGATACTTTAATAAAAAAAGAATTAATATATATTTATTCACGTGTCATTTAATTCATTCTAAGTTTCAAGGTCCAGGAGCAACTTCATTTTCTTAAAAACAACACTAAGATACTAAAAAGCAAACATGTTCTATAGGTTTGCAACAATAAGCTTCTTATAAAGTGAAATTGGTACTGTTCACTGCTTGTCAAGGTACAAACAAAGTTTTGTTATCTCAAGGCTGATCATGATTTCCAGGCTAATTTCTTATTTGTGGCCTAGGGCTTAGATTAAAGGACTGGAAATTAGAACTCCTGAACCTTTCCTAACCTTGCAACCGACCAGCTGATAGTTATTTCAGCTTTCTGATTACCTAATGGGTTTAATGCTTTTGCTGCTGTGAAGCTTTAATATCTATAGATTGCTTTCTATGGTTACATGGAAGATACTAAAGTAGTATAGCATGATTAGGGCTTTGGTTTGTTTCTCTGTGTATCTGTGCTGGTGTGTGTGCATGTGTGTGTGTGCGTGGAGAAGCATGAGGAAAGATGAACAAAATGTTCTATCCTGCCTTTCCAAAACTAAGTATCTACACCCAGACAGAAGTCCCTGTGTTTTGACAGCCGGTGATGTGGACAAAAACTTTTGGCTTCAGTCCTTTGCAAGCAGTCGTAACTTGTAATACAGAGGTCAGATAGAAGGCCAGGAGCTCCAAGGACCAGGAAATCCATTGCACTATTGCAAAACCTAGTTAAAAATATCAGCTGGAAGGAAGATCTAGGCTACTACGAGCCTGGCAATGTTGAATGCTTACTTTCCTTATCAGTACATACGTTTACAGATGCGCAGTCCCAATACATATATTCACCCTTCCATGCATTCTCCTATAGCTGCTATCAAATTTTACTTTTGAATACTCAATTCACTTTTACTTTGGTAAATTTATAAATTGTCTGCCTGGCCTGTTTTAGAAAACCTTATCAACAAAATTAGGGCTATGAATTCCTGAACTGGTATTTTATAGTATTTTCTTTAAATGGTACAAGTTGAAACCATGAAACCACCATTGGTCTCTATGATGTATTCCTAATAACGTAATTGATATTTCTTGAACAAAATAATACATCGTATCTTCTCATTAGGTCTTGTTTTAGATGCTAAATCTGTGTGTATGGGCCCATGCAGACCTTCAAGCATGCTGGGCTTTACACTGTACATTAGTAAGAAGCATCTTCTACTTTTTTCTAGCTCTTCCCTTGATGTAAATTAATAAATAGCAATATTGAAAGTAGGTAGAGCCAGTGATTTATGCTAGGCTGGAAACGTTTAATGAAACTGAATAGTAACAAATTTAAATTTACAATAACTTTTTGACCTGGGCCCATTAGAATTTGAAGTTATTGATTAAGGGGATTGTTTTAAAATCACTGATTCTTAGTTTTGCAAGAATCATAGAATCACTGAGGTTGGAAAAGACCTCTAAGATCATCGAGTCCAACCGTCAACCCAACACCACCATGCCCACTAAACCATGTCCCTAAATGCCTCATCTACTCGTCTTTTAAATACCTTCAGGGAGAAACTGGATGATTCATGGGTAATGAAAATAAAACAGTACAATTGTTTGTTAGTAGCAAAAGTTTTGAAAACGAAATCTACTTCATCTTAAAAAATTCCTAAATCCAGAATGACAGCTGTATCTCTCACCCATTTTTCTTGGTTCCTCCTCCTCACCCCCCCCGCCCCCCTTCAGCAGAATACTGGAGAGGGGACAAGCCTCATTCATGTTGGCCATTGCCATGTTTCTATGTTTGCCCAGTGCCCCCAACTGGAGACCCTGAGAATCACATGATTAAAATGTGCAATAATATTAATTTACGTAAGTACTTAGTAACATTCTTCATTAGTTTGTAATGACACCAATATAATATTTTCATTTCTATAATAGGCATCACTCCTTTTTAAAGTATAGTTAAGATAAAGAGTGACAATATTTTTTAAAAATCCTGTTACTCAAAGTTCATTTCCTTAGTGGACACTGAGTCAGAACTGCTGACTTTAGTGATAAAAATAGTTATTTACTAATTTTCAGTGCTACTAGATTTTCAAAGCCATCACAGTTAAAAGAGAATACACTGGATTCTATTCTTGATACAGCATCAGTTCTGACTGCATATCTTTACTATTGCTGACAGTGATACACGAACCAAAAAATCTAATGATTTTGACTCCAAGCTAAATGTACTAGAGCTGACACTCAGAAAAGTTATTAGACCTATGAAATGAATAAATAGAAAACAGAAACAAACAGAGTTGAAGCTGGAAATTTTTTTCTGCTTTTGAGAATTTAGCAACTTCATATTTGTAGATGCCACCAAAATAATTGGTGCACCACCAGGCCCACTTAGACAGCGGGTGTGCTCACACAGCAAATAGTAGTGTAGTATGGCAATACTTTTCTATAAGCTGGCTTAGTACTGGGAACATCCTGGTGATGACAGCAAGAAACTCAGCACAGGCTAATTGATGCCACTGAGAGGATGAGCTCTCTGTGCAGCCAGCGGACAGGCTGCTAACTGGCATCTGAAGTAGCTCATTTTAAGCCAGCTCGGGTATCGTTCAGCTCCTCAGGTTAGCATATGCACGTAGCTGCCTGTTGAGTAGCTGCCTGCACTCCCAACTAAACAGCTCCACCAGTTCAGTCCAAAGGTTCACCCAGTCCGGTTTTCTTTCTACAGCAGTGATCAAAAGCAGCTGTCCAAGGAAGAATAAGAACAGGGCAAGTATGCTTCCTCTGGGTGCTTTCCCACACTCCGACTATTTTCAGCTCATAAGTCACACAAGCTCGACACGATTCCTTCAGGTAGCAGCCTTCCATAGATCTTTCTCTCACGTATTTGACCGGTTTCTCAGCCACAGTACCAGCTGATCTGCAGTAACTTTTGGTGGCAAGTTCCATAGGGCTATCACCACTTAAAAGAAAACAGTTCCTTTTCTTTTGACCCTGTTCCCCGTAACTCTACTTGACAGCCCTTCATTCTTGGGTTGGAAGAGTGAACACCTATCCATCTTCTCCATGCCACGTGATTTTATACTTTGCTGTGTTGTTTCTTTTTCAAGATAAAGAGTCCCAGCCTATCCAGTCACTTTTTTTTTGGTAGCCATTTTACATTCTTGATCATTCCTGTTACCCAGTTTTTCTGGGAAAACTGTGCTTTTTCCAGTAGTTTAAGATAAAGGGGCCATACCTACACACAGTTTTCAAGGTGTGGTCAAGCCATCAGTTAATACAGCGGGATCTTGATGTTCACTGTCCCTTTCCTAATAATTCCAGAAATTTGGTTTGCATTTTTGATGACTGCCAAGCATTAAGTCTGGTGCAATGCAATGATCTATCATAACCCCAAAATCTCCCTCTTGAGTAGTAATGGTAAACTCAAACCCAACATTTCATATATGATGCTAGGATTGATTTTCCCCACATGCATTACCCTGTGTTTACTTGCATTGACTTTTATCTGCCATTTTAATTTCCAAACTGTAAATAGAAAGCCTTCCGGCAAATGTTCTTAAACTGCCCTTCTCCTTACTATCCTGAGTAATTTTGTACCATCATCAACTTTCTTGCTACACTTGCCAGATCATTTCTGAAAATGTTGATCTGTGCAGGTCCCAGCACAGGTTCTTGTAGAACTTCACTGGATGACCTGCCCTGACTAAGAGAGCTCATCATTTACTCCTACTCTCTTTTCTATCTTTTAATCAAGTCTTTATGCATACATACACATTTTCTTTATTCATAGCTATTTGGTTTCTTCAAAAGTCTTTGGTGAGGGAATTTACTGAAATCTCTTCAGAAGTCTCCATAAACTACATCTACTGAATCTCTCTGATCCACACATCTGTTGACCCTTTCAAAGAACTCCAGATGCATCTGTAAGCCTGAAATTCATTTTACTAAAGCCATGCTGACTCTCTTCAAGTAGACTGTATTTATCTAGGTACCTACTGATTCATAGTTCTTTTATCTTAATTCTCATTTAGGTCTGTAATCTGACAGGCAAGTTTAGTTCCCTAGATCCTCCTGGAACCTTTCGTAAAGGGTGGCAACACATTCACCAAACTCCAGTCCTCGGATACCAAGGAAGATTAAGTTAGAGTGGCAGTGAGAGAGTTGCACATTATTTTTAGTATTTCAGCAATTTTCTCTTTCTGTTTTCTTTGAGCTTTGGGTGAAAACTCAATTGGTTAGCGCTGATTTTTCTCGAAAACTTCACCCATAGTCACTTCAGCTTCAGACAGATCCTCTGCTGGTTTCCTTCCCTTCGCCCCATCCTGAAGAGGGTTCTGTCTGGGGAATGACCTCTATTTCTTCAGCTTCTCAGCTCTCCAAGTGTTCCCTTTGTACCCTGATCATCAGTTGGCACTAGACTCTCTAACAGGCTAATTATTACTAATATACCTGAAGGATGATTTAGCATTTATTTTGATTCCTTTAGCTACTCTTTTCCCTCAGATTGCCTCTGACAGGCGGCTTCTGCCTTAAGTGCCATCTCCTGAATGTCCCCTACAACAGGGTCTTCATCATCCTCAATCACATTTGGAACTTTGAGAGTCTCTGTTGGCCACTCCAAGCTTTTGTGTGGCACTAAGGAGTTGTAACATGGGTACGCATCTAATTAATCGTCAGATTTTTAATCCCTGCCATGCTGTGTGACTTAAACACACAAACCACCCAATGACTCAACTTCTCCATCTGGAAGACAGGGATAACAACAGATACCTTCTTTTCTAAGCATTTTTACCTTCTTTTCTAAGCATTTTTACCTCAAAGGAAGTGTCATGATTTTTTTCTCAATTATAAAGTAGTACAGTATTAAAAATTATCTAACAATAGCCTTCTTTTGAGAGTTTATCTCAAATAAAAAGCTATAGCAGTGCCATTCTTTCATCCCAAGAAAAAGAAGATATTTTACTTTTGAAGACTGTGTCTTCGTGGATCTTCGCAAGACTTGTTCAAAACTCTGCTGAGTCACTAGAAAGCTACTGAACAGAAGGATAAACTTTATTGCTATGTGATTACCGCTTACATTCAAGTGAATTAATCCAAAACACCTGTAATAAATGGCACTCCACTCAAACCCAGGAATACATTTGGTTGGTTTTGGGAGAGTTTCAATGGGGTTGTGTTTTTTGTTTGTGTGGGTTGGTTTTGGGTTTGGGTTTGTTTTTTGGGGTTGGGTTTTTTTGGGTTTTTTTGTTTTTTGGTTTTTTTTTTTTTTTTACATTTTGCCTTTGACAGCAATAGTGACACCATGGGTGAAAACAATCCATGAGTCAAATATACATTAAAAGAGAAAAAATCCTCTGAAGAAAACAAATACAACTTAAATTATCTGGGTTACATTCCAAAACAGCCTGTAACTCTACTGTAAGCAGAAAAGATAGCATTTGGCAAATTTACCTGTCTCCAAACGATTTATTTTATATACGGAATTACCCACATGTAGGACTAGAATAGTTTGGTCAGTTTTCCTGGACACCCAGAAGACACATTTTTCTGTGATGGAAGAGCACGTGTGCCTTGGATGTCTTTATCCAAACAGCTACTGCAGTCAAAATTCTCAATCCATTGACAATTCCTTGGTTAAGAGTTGAGATCAGAACAAGAGAAATTAGTTGGGAAAAACTAAGTATACAATAGTCCCTCTGCTGAATGGAGTGCAGCTACAACAGGGATCCTTTCTCGCCTGGCTTGGATAAGCATAGCCCTCTGATGCCGGCATGGTGAGAACTTCCCCTCTTGTTTTAATCTACTATAACCATCAAAACTGAATCACACAGGGCCTGTAACTCCCACATTTGTAGCTAATCTTTTATCATGCATTCTCAAAGCCCCAGATCTAAAATACATGTGATGGGGCGAGTTCCTCATGACCACAGGGAAAGCCTTAGAAATTACTTGTGTATACTAAGAAATTCAGAAACCAAGAGAAAATACATGAAATTTAATGCATTAGACTGTTAACATTTCATGTTTAGAAACAAATGTTCTGGTTAGTTTGTTTGTGCATGGGGGGTCTTTTTTAAACAGGATTTTTTAATGTCTGGGTTTGGCCATATCACATTCCCCTGCTGACAGCAAAACCATCCATGGATAGAGGAAAGGGTGACTAGAGAAACCAGTTATCAGTGCTAATTCTGAAGGGTTACCAATATTAGGTTCAAAGAAAAAAATCCTTAGAATTAATAGCAAGAGAAAGGAGAAATTAATTAAAAAAAATTACCTGCCTTTCAAGTAATACCATGCCCCTCTGCATCTAGCAGAAAAGCAGCGAGAAGCACTCTGTTTTACATTTATCTGAATTTCTTCAAAACATTTTTGACCCTCCTACCCCTCTGTGCAGTGACCCTTCCCATCTTTCTAGAAGTCGTTACTCAAATGAACAGAATGTTCCAAAGCTGGTTTATAGCACACAGCGTAATAGTTCCCTTAAAGAGAAGAGAAACTATTCTACAGGAAGCTAAAGCAAATATTAAATTGCACAAATATGTATTCAAAGGCAGGAAATGCCATTGTTGAGAGTGCAAGCAGAAGTTCAACTCTGCTATCTTACACATGAATGATGAAATACCTTCTAATTGTGTGACTAAGTATTTCCAAAGAAGATAATATATCACATTTGCCCTTCTCTGCATGTGCAGTAACTTGCACAGTTCAGTGTATAACACAAACAGAATCTTTTAAGGAAATGTCTACACACAATGCACAACAAACATTTAGGATTCTTACTCCCATGCACATAAGTTCACAGATAGTCTCATTTAGGAGCTATTTACTGAAGAAAACCGCAGTTACAAACTCAGATGAACAGGTATCCACATACCTAGAGTTCCAAAAGATTTGCAAGGGACTACAATAAACCTAGAAGCCTGTGCAGCACAAAGGCATCACATAATTGACCATTATATTGTAAATAAATGTCTAAATTACAAAAGGTGTCATGGGTGCCTTTGGGAAAGTGAATGCTTTGACTGGTAACGATTTCAATCGGTGTGAAAGCTAATGTCTTTTTTTGCAAGACATGTCCAAGTCCTCTTCAGCACAGGCAAGAATTCTGTAAAAACGTTTGAGAGGGGATATAATAATCTTGCTCAGGCAGAAACCACAGGTGAGAAAAAGGTAACAATAAACTAAACAAAGAACTGTATCTTCTTTCCAAAGAAGCAGTTCTAGCTCCTCAGTCCTCCTAGACACTGTGACCACAGCAGCAAAAGCAGCTAGGAGAAATTAAGATGATGACTACTTCTAGCGCCATCTCTAAAACGAGACAGAAAACTACTACTGAGCAGTGTCAGTGCTTAACTTCGAGTGCCTCTGTACAGAAGACCTTCACGTGCAGTCAATCAGCCCACCACCCTTCCACCCTGAGGTAGGAACAACAGATTCCTTTTACTGTGTCACTGAATCCCAGGCTCTACGAGCTGCAGGCACCCATTCCCTGGGTGTGTCTGGGAACCAAAGGCATTCATTTCAGACAGATGAGTATCAAGCCTCAAAAAGCCAACTTGGAGGAAGAACTGACTCAAGGGACAAGTGTTTTCTGAGACAGAGGGACACGGGAGAGAGTAGGTACAATCCTGCATTTGTCTAAGGCATCAGTATAGCCAAGGCCACGTCTGAGCACCAGAAGCACCTGTGCAATGAAAAAAAGCATCTAAGAGATTGGCATGATTGTAAAGGAAATAGTAAGGGGCTAGGCAGGGGGATAGATTTGAATCAACCTCCTGTTCAGTTTCTCATCTTTCTCTCCCCTAGAAACTCCAGCCTAATGACTATGGCACATATGACACATTTAAATTCCAGAGTAACGACGATACTTTCCATGGACAGCAATTAAGTGCATCAGAGAAGAAGGACATAGAACATGGTCAGAGGGCCATTTTCTATCTCTTCCCAAAAATATAGTGCCATCATTTAAAGACATTTGGAGGTTTGGTTTTTTTTCCCCAGGCACTTTAAGATGCATTTAATTGTCTCGTGATCCAAATTGCTTGCACAGTGCTCTACCAGTATTCATGATCGTTGGAACAGTTGTTAGCGACAATTTTCTAAAGCACAGAGAAGCGCATTCTGGACACTACTAGCTCAGAAACAACAATGAAATTATTATATCCTGGAAACTAGATTCCCTCTAAAAGCTGATCTGTCACAAGCAAAAGTAGAAAAAATTAGATTCTTTCATAACTGACCCCTTTACTCAATGTTCAGACACTGAATACACTATAGGATCCTATTCTCTTTGCCAAGCCTCTAGTTCTGCGACTCACAGACGTATAATCGGTGTCCTAGCTGCTGAGAAGCTATCCAGTCATGTCTGGCATTTCAGACTGCTCCTTAAGTAGGAAAACATTAGTGTACTACTCCCGTGCATGCGAATGAAAGAAGGATATGAATGTCGCAAGGACTGGACAAGACTTCCTACCAAAAAAACCCCTGCTAGCGTTGATAAAGAAACCTGTGGTTTTAAAGAGAGATTTCAATGTCCACAGCCCAGCCTCTGCCATGTGCCATCTGTGTAGCCACCGTGGAAAAAACATTTGAGTGGGAATTCCTTCAGCGAGCCTTCCACATACACACATAGCTCCCAAATATGTATGCACTCTGACTGAATGCCACATTAGATCCTAATGGTCAGACAGGCAGGCAAATTCCCACCCAGAGCATATTGCTAGAGCTATGGGTCTGCGCAACCACACAGAATGAAGATGCAGGTGATGAATCCCGATGTTTGTGCATGCCCAGCTGAACAGAAATTTAGGGTTAGACAGCAGAGATATGGAATGATAGTGACCTTAATGGTGCTTAAATCCTTTTGGGGATTTAAGCACCATTAAGGTGTTTTAGTTCTTGAACTTAAAAACTCAAGCACTAAAGAATATTTCTAAGTATGGATAAGCATATGCATTAGTAAGGGAACAGAAGGTAATGCCCAGTTTCCTTTAAAATGAGTTCTGTGTAAAACACTCAGTTAATGTTTTTAGGTCACCCTAGTAACATACGCAACATTACCATAGTAGCATCTCATATGGAAAGACAGATCACTGCAACCTCATGAAAAGGTAATTCTATTTCTCTGACTCATGGTAATAAATCCACATTTGTGGAGTGAAATGATGGACAGTCACCAACCATCCTGAGCTCCCAATGATGTCAGGTTAGTTGACTATTCAATATGTGTAAATTTGAAAAAAAAAAAACCCACCCAACCCAAAAAACCCACAGTAAATGTCATACTTAAATTTATGATTCCCCCAAAGTTCAGCCTGTTCTGAGCAATTAGCACAAAATTACTGCCAGAGCTGTGATATATTAGAATAAACAGCACTTTAAAAAGATACAGATGTTAAATGTGTATGTGCCTTTGAGAGTCATGTTAAACATTTAAAAGTAACCTCGGTGATTATTGGTGCGTTTAGATTTTATAAGATCTAGGACTGGCAGAGGACTCTAGTTCTTGTTCTGTACTATACCACACGTGTGATCTGGATTAAATTTCTGAGGGAGGCCTCTTTTTGTCCCTTCCAGACTTTTACTTAATAAGAGTGCAGTGAGCTAAATTCAGAAGCAGGGTAGACATATGCACCTCCAAAAACTTTATGGGTCAAATTTAACAATGACTAAATAGTGGTACAAACTATAATCCTGGTGTCTAAGAGAAGCAAGTCATTGACTTCAGTGGTTACTCTTCAGAGAACGCAAGATGAGAATCAACTTACAGGTAATATAAACTGTTCACAGATAGGTGCTGGGCAGAGTGACCTGCACAAATTTAACATGTATGGCTTGTAAAATGAATATAGTACTATCTGCCTTATGGCAGAAAGCAACAACGTAGATGGCAGTAGCAGCCTCCGTAACAAGCATTGTGACAGTGGGTTATAAGTTTTTCCCCCCCGAGCTCTCAACTATATGCATCTACCCTCCTCAGCAAGTAAGCTACAGTTTTAAACTGAAAAACAAATACTCTCTTATCCCAAGAGTGTCACAAAAACTGTTCTGGCAGAGAAAGCTGAAGGCCAAGAGGGAAATAAAGCATTTCTCTTGCATTCTGTCTTTCTGGATGAACAGAACTTGGAAGTGTTACAGTAAAGCGTAAGAGAAGTTAGAAAACTAGTTTTCCCTCTCTGGCTCTTTTTCAGTTCTAGCCTCATCCTAGCCTCCCCTCCTATTCTGGGCCCCCACCTCCCTACTCAAAACACAAACCACCAGGACATCTATCAACAGGTTGTCTTTCCTGCAGCTCCCAAGACACCCAGCTCAACCCAGCACGTTACCAGTTCCTTCAAACTCAGCCACACTTCCCAGTGCTGCTGCATTCAGCGTGTGCTCCACAGCTTCTGCTGAGAGGCTGAGTGCATCGTTAATGGCAATTATTCCAATAGCACTTAATGTCCAGCCTGCAGTGACATGAATAACTAGCAGGAGAGTTTAAGATTAAACAGTTCTCCCCAAATATATAGGTTATCTTCCCACACTTCTTCCTCTTCAGCATCTCCATTACACTTGTTTTGCATGCTTGCTGAGTGCTGAATTAGCTCAAGTTACTGCATTTTATCACATACTCCTCTTTTAGGAATATTTTACATACAATGAGAAACTTACACCATGATTTAAGTCGTTGTTAAACTTGTCTCAGTATGCATCATTAATAAACACTGCTTAGAAACCACACATGAATTTGTGGCTTTCTTTTGCCACCAAACAGCAGACAAATACAAAGTAATAGACAATACTTTGAAGTGCTAAAATCCTGCCTAGAAAAAGACAGGCAGGGTACAAAGAGTTGTTTCAATTTCTGATTTATGAGTGGGGACCAGAGAGGTTTGATCACAGAGTTGTTTTCTTATTTTAAATGGTGGTGTGGTTTAACCTCAGTCGGCAACTGAGCACCACACAGCCGCTCACTCCCCCCCCCCCCGGGTGGGATGGGGGAGAGAATCGGAAGAGTAAAAATGAGAAAACTCGTGGGTTGAGATAAAGACAGTTTAATAACTGAAATAAAATAAAATCATAATAATAATAGTAATAATAATAAGAATAATATACAAAGCAAGTGATGCACAATGCAATTGCTCACCACCCGCCAACCGATGCCCAGCCAGTCCCCGAGCAGCGGCCCCCCCGGCCAGCTTTCCCCAGTTTATGTACTGAGCATGACGTCACATGGTATGGAACGTCCCTCTGGCCAGTTGGGGTCAGCTGTCCTGGCTGTGCCCCCTCCCAGCTTCTTGTGCACCTCCAGCCTTCTCAGTCGGCAGGGCATGGGAAGCTGAAAAGTCCTTGCCTAGTGTAAGCACTGCTTAGCAACAACTAAAACGTCGGTGTGTTATCAACATTATTCTCACACTAAATCCAAAACACAGCACTGTACCAGCTACTAGGAAGAAAATTAACTCTATCCCAGCCAAAACCAGGACAAATGTATGGGAAGCCCAGCCCATGAAACTTGCTGGGAGATCTATAGTATTCCATGCATTCTCATTAAGTGGACCATTTCATTACTAAGAGTGAAAACTGTTTTGTTTTTAAATAGAAAAAATAAAATCCCTTAATAAAAGAAGGCATGAGCAAAAGAGTCTGTTTCAAAACTCTTGGCACTAAAAATACACCACCTATTGCTAATTTTTTTTTTTCCCCCCACAATGTAGTTTTAATTTTCAGTAAACTCTGACCACTACATAACTGTTCCCACCAGACATGGGCAAACAAACCCCTGTAATGTAAGGCTTCACAAGGAGCAAGCAGCACACAGAATTTGAGGTCAGCTTCTTAAGCCTTGGAACAGATAGAAGGCTTCTTATTACCTCATCTTGCATCAATCCGCTAAGAAACAAACCAAGGCAAAATTATGCCCTTCAGCCTTTCAAACAAGTTCTGACCAATCTGGACTTTAATCTGTTAAAGTTTATGGTTTTAGTCCATGTTTTAGTTCAGCTCCCAGAGGTAGGTGTAATTTTCTTGCTAATATATATCAGAAACTTTTTCCTGCCCGTAAGTTTTTAGATGGTTACACAGACAGCTAGAGAGCCAAAATCAGAGATTGAAAGTGAACGGTCAGTTCAGAAAATCTGGATTCATTTTCCATAAAAAGCTCAGAGGTAGACATTTCTTCATAAAGAGACGTAAGAGGATTCTCTTTGGCTCTACTGTCATGAATCTCCATTTACTTAATAGAGCAAAACACAGAACATTATTTTACCAGAGTAAAAAACAGGGCAAATGATTGCAAACATCCCTTGCAGGGACGTGCCAGCAATACTTATTGGACGGAATGATACAAGAAACTGAAGTTTGGCTCTGGGGTTTATATCCTACAATCCTGAGTTGGTAAATATGGGAAATTGTGCCAAAAAGCTATGAGACTATTTAAGGCAGAGGAAGATATATTCATCTGCTTTTTAAATAGGAACAGAGATAAACAGCAACATAATCTGCAGACAAAATGTAAGGAAAAATATAAAGAGAAAGAAAAATTATTTCAGGGCCCGCTCAGAAATTAACAGTGCCAGAAGATGATTCTGAGAGAGGATTTCCCTGAAATACCCTCACTTCTGATAAATCATAGATCAGCATACGCAGCCTGTGGAAGACGACAGTTTCTTGCATCTCTCTTGACTTCTCTAAGGAAAATAGTCACCATCCACAGCAATGAAGACAGTGAAAGGGAATATTAGGGACCGTGGACAATTAGAGGGGAAGAACATAATCTTGAATCGGTTCTTTTCATAGGCAACATGAATGATGAAGGTTTCTGCCCCGAATAACACAGACTTCAGCACAAAAGAAACTGATGGCTGATTCCACCAGATACAACAAAAGGCAAAATGCAATACTTGCAATCTAGTCTTTTACTAGTCCTCTAATGAGCGGCTTAGTTCTTGTACATAATTTGATTGCTCAAACCCAGAAATGCCTAGCTCATACAGAGACCTTTTAACTCACATATATGCGTAACACTTCCACTGCTTCAACATTAACTGTGAACGTGCTATGAGTAGCACAACACTGAATCACAAAGCTGTGGGGTATTTCATTTCTAGTATGGATAGCAAGAAATAAGATAGAGCCCAAACGTAGGGTTTCTATTCACCGTCTCCTTCTATGAAATGTGGTATTTCCAGTACATGTTTCTCTATCAAACCGTCCCCAGATCAGCTCCTGTGAACAGCTCAAAGGCAGTAACCAGATACTTGCTGGCTGGATAGTAAGCAACACCAAGCAGAAGTGAAACAAGCTTTCAAGTGCACTTTACTCACAGCAGCTCCATTCCTTCTCCCCCATGACTAAAGATAAGACAGTGCATTAACACTTAATATCCAAGTGTAACTAGCCTTTCCATTTCCTCTCCCATACTCCAAACAACAAGCACAATTCTTTGAAAGATTACGTGTTTTGCTTCTTAGATTAACTCAGCACTGTGTCAGCAAGTGACAAGTACCGGTGCCAAAAACCTGCAGTTATTATGCATGGCTTGTGCAAGACCTTTACATATTTCTTGCATTAAACTGTGAGCCTATCTTGCATCATCTTCATGTGATTCTCCTATTTTAGTTAATTGAAACAGCATTGCATGTAGTAAGCCATACAGAGTTTGGCTCTTTATCTGCTTAATGTTGTCTTACCATTACTCAGACTAGTCACACCAAGGCTGCTGGAATTTCTGTCGGAATGGTGATTATTCTCTTATAACAGTGCTGGTTTTGGCTGCTTTTGGCGGGCTGGGCAGCATTGTCAGAAGCAGACCATTACAGTGCAGCACATTCCCAAAAGTCATAAACCGAACCGGGTAGGCTAGAAAGCAGTTTATACATTTTCTATTTTTATCTAACAATAAAAACTTGGTTACTTTGGCCCGAACCCTGCAAGCGATTGCCTCAGGAACATGCCGAGCCCCCTCACTTTCAGGGGGACCCTCTGCTGACAGGTCCAGGCGGACCGGCGTGCAGGACCGGGGCTTGTGCGCGTGCTCTCCTCCGGTGCTTCGCCAGAAAGAGGCGCCTGGTAAGTATCGGGTTCTTCATCGTAATCCCGAAACTCTAGACTTTAACTGAAAGGCTTTCACTTTCTGCTGGCCGCCGGGCCCGGGCGGGCGCGCCCGCCGCTAGGGGACACTGTGACCCCGGCTAGCTCGGCCCTGCGGCTCCTCCCGAGGGCCCTCTCCGGCGGCGGAACAGCGGGGAGCGTGCCGCCGCGGCTGCAGCGAGGCTGGAAGCGCCCTCTCCCTCGCCGCTGAGGCACGCTCTCTGTCAGCGAGCACGCTGCTGCCGTCCACGTAGATAGATAGGGTTTATATGTGGCTTTACATGCGCCACGTACGTCTCCCTGCAGCTGCGAGGCGGCGTTTCCCTCACCACCCTTCAGTGAGCTCGCACCCTTCCCCCGTGGAAGACGCGCGGAGCTCACGCCACCTCTCCGGCGGGCCGCTCCGCGCCCGGCCCCTCACAGCCGCCGGCAGCTGAGGGGAAGGGGCTGCCCCCGGGGCGGGGCGGGGCGGCAGCCGCCTTCCGCGGCCGTTGGAAGCGCGTGCGGGGGGCGGCGGGCGGGTCCCGGCCGGCCCGAGAGGCGCCCGAGGGGAGAGCCTGTTTGAGACGCGGCGCTGCCGGCCCGCTCGGTTCTCTGCCCCGGGATGCGCCAGCCCCGTACCTCGGGGCAGCGTTTGGCTGTGCTTTCCCAGGGCCGGGCTTGAGGCTTGTATCCAGATCCTGCCCGGTTAAGTCTCGTGCGAGTGGGTTGGTGTCGGCATGGACACAGAGAGCGTACACGAGTTGCACGTCTCGGCGTGTAACTTCCAGGCATGTCGAACCCGCACAGCGTTATGGTATGTACAGGGACTTCCCCTTATTTCAGCAAGCCCAGATCCTGTAAATGAAAATTCTGACCCTGCTAGTTATCTGGATGGAGAGTCCCTGAAGGCAATTAATAGACCGTATTTCATGACTAATGAAGTATGGTCATTGGGATTTTCTGATGGCTTTCAGGTATAGCCCAGTGAGCTGCCTTTATGAGAACAGAACGTGAAGATGAGAGCGGTGCCAGGCAGAGAAGAAGTCTATGTCCATTGAGCCTGTTCCGCTGCACGGAGATACCATAGCCATTTGTGCAATACCGAGTATTTGGAATCATAGCTGCACAGCTATTGCTATCTGCAAACACTGAACGAAAGCAGTGGACCGCAGTTACAACTATTGAAGAACCCTGAGCCAGCACCCTTAACGTGTGTCCTCAGAGCACACACAGAAGCGCTACTCAAATCCCCAAAATGGGATGGCCGCCGTTTTAGCAAGCACTGACTTCTATAGCACAAAAGGATTGCGGCACATCAGTCTTGCTGAAGTCACGTAACAGTGAAAACGCTGCACAGTCATGCAGTTTCCCTATCGGTACCGTTCCAATGTAGCCCTGAATAACAAGAACAACTAGCTCTGCTGCTCAGCAAGGCTAACTATCCCATCCTGCCAATTCATCTGCATTGCTTCCCATACTGAGATTTCATTTATTGTACACTGCGTTGTGCCACACAGATATGCTCTCAGGTTTATACATGCACTGAGAGAGCAAGCAGTTATGGTGATTTAAAAAGTAAGCAACCCAGAAGAGAGTACGTACAACAGATCAGGTAAGCTCTGTGTAGCCACTTCAGTACAAAGACTGAGAGGGACCTCAAGGAATAGTTTGATCATTAGTAGACAAGAATAATCTGCTCTGCTGATTCTGCTATAGAACTGGTAACTTCTGGCAAGAAGGTGGTAACAAACATTTCCAAGGTCATCTTGACAGGAATGCCCCCCCCCCCAACTTAAGCCACATTGTCTTTGAAATGCTGAGCAAAGGAATGTGTAACTGCTTTTTAAAAGCAGGCAAGTAAACTCACTAACACAATGGTTAAGCACTTTTGGAAAAACGTTACCCCAAATCATTCTCTCTCAACTGGAAGCAGAACATATTTTATATCAGGTGCAATTTCTCTTTTAAACAGCTTTATCTTAAGGCTTTTAGTATTTTACTTTTACAGCTATGTGTCCAATCTGTAGCCAACACTTCATTCACTGCTCCTTCAATCAATGCTTGGAGTCCTCTTAGAGAGGTATGTAAATCCTGGACCTTGCTCAGGTAAGTAAGTATTCTTGCCTACTCAGCAAGAATAATAGGCATTTGGGGCTGACCACCCAAAGCCTTGTCCCCAAGGCAATGAGTTTGGTGTAAACTCAGGAAGGATTCCCTGGGCATCGCTTTTCATGTGGTTGTTCCAAACCCTTAACCAATACCATGAAGGGCAAGTCTTAAAGGAATTGATACTAGCCAACTGGTTTAATTTTTCCCGTGATTATGACTGGAAAAGTCAAAAAGAACTGAAATACGGAGTATGTAGGGGGAAAGTACACATGATTCAGTAAGAATGCTTAGTATTCTGAGTGGCCTTTTTAGGAGCTAAACCTCACCCGAGAAATTTGTTAATGTTTTGCAGCTCCCAGGGGAGTCCTGTGGAGCATATTCCTGTATGTTATAGGCTCGCGTCTCACCTGGGAGTCCTGCCTCATTGCTTGGGAACCACGGTTCTGTAGTTGGTTGTGTGTAAGATGCTGTGTAAGACATTTTTCCACTACTGTACATTTTTCAACTCCTTCTGTAATAAAAACGGTATGAGGAAACTACAAGAAGCACTCACTTCCAAATGACCTTATTCCGTTTTATTGGTGATGGCAAACCTTTCTACAGAGTGAATTGATGTATGGATGGACTGCCTATCCTGCCTGATTCATGGGATTCAAATGCATTGGGCATATCGTGCTCACAGTGCTGCAAAGGCTAGTTTAGGCTTTTGAAATACTAAAAACAAATTACGAAGAGTAATTTCTTACTGGGTATCAAGCAGTACTGCTTTAGCAGGAGGTGAAAATGATTTATCACTTAAGTCCTTCTGTCGAAGGCATGAATTTCTTTATTTTTAAAGACAAGTGTGACACTAAAGGTTCACAAAATACCTAAGATACTACCAGAAAGAATACCTCCATATACAAAATCAAGAAGTCATCGTTCTCATCACAGAAAAACTTCAAAAATCAGTTATTAATTATTCCAGCGTTTTCTCTACCTTGTTTATTCCCAAAGGAGAGTGGAGAAGGAGAGGAATCTTTTCAGGTTATTACATCTGAATCAATAAAGTTCCAGAGAAGTGATGACCATTAAGAACATAGTTCTGAGTAACCAGCTTGTCTTCCTCAGCTGCATGAAAGTGATCACTTCAGGAAACGAGTGATAGCATCGCAACCACCTATTAATGTCCAAGAGTTCAGCTATTACTAAAGCATATTAACAAGCCAGCTGAGATATATATGCAGCTATCAAATGACAGATACTCTGTCCTGTTTATGTATACAAACGTTGGATGCCAAGTGAGGCTGAAGGGGTTCATGACACAAGTATTCAGTAGCAAGCACGACCTACCAATTCAAGGCATTCCCCTGCCTTGCCTTCTGTCTCTCTGTCATGGCAAGCTCCCCTCTTTCGGCTGTGCCATTCCTGCTGATTGTTGAGCCATTCTGTGAACAGGATCAGGCAACTGACACTCAAAAAAAGGCTCTTTTTTCACACAAGATTACTTTTCAACCAGCTACAGTTCACCGACCAGGTTTATTATGCAGCCCATAAGCATTGTGCTGGCACCACAGGGAGAGCAGCAATATGGGAGAAGGGTGGGGTGAGGAGGTAAGACATGCTTTAGATGGTGTTGCCACCCAGAAAACTGTTTGTACCCCTATTCTCTCAAAGGATTGCTACTACTGCTTTTACACGTTACATCCATACACCCTGAAAATATACTCAGTGCCCACACAGCATGAAATTCTAGCCTAGGTGGATTTCAGAGGCAACCAAAGCTCATTTTTTCCTCTGGATGTCTGAAGTCTCTGCCCTTTCCCTTGCTCTTCCCCCACACTGAGTAGGAACTGAACACCTTGGTTGAAACCCTGGCAGAAACGCAGTCCCTGATGACAAATCCCACTGACCTGGGGGGTGGGGAGGAGTAGGTTTCATGCCATCACTTCTCACAAGTTTAAACCCAAAACTTCTCACTCTCTGACTCCATCAGTAATAAAGCACAAATAAGCATAGTGCAATGCCTTACCTTAAAGCATCAGTGGCCTTTCAAAGGAACCAAGACATTTGAGTGAGAACTGAAGTAGGTTAAGCAGGGGTATGTCCCCTTCTGTCAGTTCTGGTAATTAATGGCAGAGGAGCAGAGCAATAGCCATGCAGTGAAAACTGTGGCTGCTAAATTTACCAGAGCCAATTTATCAATGCTCTTACTCAGCTGGAATGTACCCACATGAACAGCCCTACTGAAATCAGCTTGTAAATTAGATAAATGTCACCCACACCCATTTTAAAATTCCTTTGTATTGCCAAAATGGCATGGGGGGGGGGGGTGTATAGGGAAAGAAACAGGTGTGATGTTTTAGCATGTTAGTAAAGTTGTTGGGACTACGATTTTGAAATCAGTAAGGCAAATCATCCAAGTGCTTGGCAACATATGCAGCTGTTTGCAATTTCCCGTAAGATTTTGAGAAAATCTAGACTGCAACGTGCAACTTCAGAACCTGAATATGGATCCATGCACGCAAAGCTCTTGTGCTCTCACTGGGAGTATCAGCACACAATTAAATGAAAATATTTAAATTTACTAACTACAGTGCTGAAACAGTAATGCAAGTCTTGGTTTGCAATCTAAGAAGATCCACTTTCATGCCAAGTATACATGAATTAAACTCACCTCATACAATTCCATGAGAGGACTGATGATTAAAAAGAAATCTGCTCCATGAAACCTGGAGAATAACCTCAGAGAACTAACCCTTGGTTGCTAATTGAATGACATCAGAAAGCAGCCATCAGCGGTATTCTGCCAATTTCCTAGACGCTGGAGAGTTTTGGTAAGACTTGCATTAAATGATCTGTCATCAACTGAATATTAATCTCTCAGTATTTTATTACTCAGTCTTAAACAGGGCCTTCTGGAGGGCATGAATTATTGGCAATGGAAGGCAGTAATTACAAAGTGAGGTATAGTGTAGAAAACATGACAAGTGAGTTAAAACAGTGTCTGGGGACCATTTAATATTGTGCTGGCAAACAGAACATGTTATAAAACCATTTTAGAGAGAACTGATATAATGCAGGAATCTAGCTGCTAAACTACAAAAAGGAACCCTGAAGCAGAAAATTACATTTTTCATTTCTCACATTAAGGCATAACCTTTCTGGCTGTGCTCCTTTAACGGAGCAGTAGATTCTGCCTATACAGACCACCACGTGGATGCGCCGAGTTTCTTGAATGTGCTGCAGGACCAGACACATTTTTTGAACATGTAGTAATCACTGTCCATGAGATGCCATGTTCCACGGTCTGCCTTTTGGGTGCCATGTGGCTGATGACAGTCTTGCTGAACTCAGCGGTGAAGGGGCTCCAAGTAAGAGCAGGGTTAAACTGAGGAAATATGCACTATACCTGTGTGTAACACTGACATAATTCTGTTGTAGTTTAGAAAATATTTCAGTAAAGTGAAAACAAAATCACACTGAATTATTCCAGTTCAAATATCCCAACCTGAGCCAAGTATGAACAGGTACTGTGTATTGTGAAGGGATGGTAAGAAAAACTAAAATCAAAGTGTACAGGGGATCAGCTGTCACAGGGCAGGGCATATGGCTGATAAAAAGATACGTGGCTTTGGAAAGCATCGCTGAATTACTAGGAAGCCTCAACTCATGAAACACAGAACCGACCATTTCAGGCCACATGATACAGCCTGATGTTCCCACAGCTGTCATTATTGCATGACAAAGCGTGAGTAATAGCAGAGGAGTTTTCTTCAAGTGTATCAGTGCATGGAAAGACCAGGAAAGTACTGGAACATTTCCCTGGACTGGCTACTCATTGCAACAAATCCTCTGCCTTGAAGAACTTGTATTTTTAGTAGGTAAAATGGGCAGATGGCACTGGAAAGAGATACATTTTACCTGATAAATGACCAATAGCAATGTACCTTGCAAAGCATGATAGACCTGAATTAAGAGCATTTCTTCATTAAAAAGTATTTTGAAAATGTATCGCATGATGCAAAAAAAAAGGTCATTATTATTATTATTATAATTATTATTATTATAATTATTATTATATTATTATTAGGGAAATTGGGATGTTTCTAAGCAAAGAAGTAGAGACTGCATATTGACTTGGGATAGATTATTGCTTTCTCACTTATTTTTAATATGCGTTCACTAACTGAATTACTGCTCTTGAAACACTACTGTTTAGGTATAAAACAAGTATGCAGACTGTGTAATGGGATTTTTATTAAGAAATCATGCAACAGTTTAATATCCTTGTGTTATCATTTGTAATAGTATATTCTCCAAGTTTGTGAGAGCAAACCAAGAAAACAACAGCTAAGAGTCTCTCCATATGCATCTGATGTCACATGTTGCGATAAAAGTGAAATTGAAAACACATCATCCATTTTTTCTTTTGAATGTATATAGCTGGTATTTAAAAAGTAAAATACTTTCATTTTTCCCAACCATTATAAAAGCTATAACTTGAATTCAAAGTAATTATCTACAATTGTACGTTGTTTCCTGAATTTGTAGTTGGAAATGTAAAGAAAATAAATGGAAACAAATGATGATGGAAAACCAATTACTGAAAACTGGAGGAACTGGTTTTCATATGAATTAAGTAGAATATTTTGAATTTTATAAAATATCAAATTGACATAAAAAGCTGATAATCTAATAATTTATGGGGAAAACATTTTGATCACATAGTTTCTTAACATGATGGTAAAAATACAGATGTGTTCACATGTGAGTGTCATTTAGAATTGCTCATTAAAAGCCTGAGTAGTCATGTAACTTTATATTACAGCTCTCAGTCACCCATATCCCCATTTCTGCTCTTCTGCTTGAATTGTATCCACAATTAGATCCTGTCCCTGCTGCAAGTTGCTCTGTGTGGGCTGACCTCATTGACTGTTCAAAACTCCCTGAGTTATCTGAAACTCCAGACAGGAGAAGTGTGGAACTACCAGCAGGACAAAGGTTCAAACCGAGGCAGGCTCCCTCAGCATTTTATTCACCTGGAAAAAGGGACTTCTGTTCTTATATAAACAATACATAAGTTGTTGTCATTAATTTCCTCACCTGTATGATGAAAAAGTCTCTTTCAAATTTGATGGCTCTTGGCTATTAATCAAGTCCTTCAACACAGCTGATGGATCACCTACCGCTGGAAAGGCATTGGCAAGGGCGCATAACCTCTCAGTGCACTGACAGAATAGGTCCTGAGTCCATACTGGAACTTAGCAAACAAATGGGATGACCAGAATTTACAAGGGAAATTTCTAGCCTATGTACTATTGTCATTTACAGTAAAAAAGAAAGAAAAAATATTCATCTCTAGAGATTATTTACCTCGCAACCCAATAGTGCACTTGGAAATTACTGTACCCTAAAACAGCTCTGATAAGCAAAGATGAAACTCAAATAGCTAAAAGGGAACTAGCAGATCTCTTGCTTAGTATCAAATCCTGTTTTAAACCCTTCTGCTCTTAAAGACATCCTGTTTATATATTTCATCAATGAACTGGATGTCAGAGAAACAAAAATTGCCTGCAATCCTCTGTAAAATGCGTATTTGCAAAGTTGGAGTAACTCAGCTTTTAAAGTAAACAACTAAACAATTTGGGAAATTCCCCAAATTCCTGTTAGATTCTGTTTCTGTTTCTCTGTGAACAGTTTTCTGATTTTTCTGGGAATGTACCACGGTTCAATAGTAGGCATTTAGGAAAAAAAAAAAAAATCCCTTTCTCTTCTGCTCTTTCCTTACCTGGATGCTATCCAAGATTACAATTTGATAAGAGACTGCCTCTGACAAAACCTGTGTTAGCTCTCCTGTCAAAATGAGCTTCTGGATAATGATGTGAGATTCAGGGACCTCAGGGGGTTGCTTTTATTTGTTTTGTTTTGTTTGTTTTCAGATCTTCTTGCTTTTAAAGACCAATTGCAAGCCTTCTCCAAAGAGAATAAGGACATGGGACAGGAGGAAATATTTTGGATCACCAGTATACTCAATTGATCTCACCTCAAATAATCAAGCTTCATCCTAAAACTAAGCAGGTTGCATGCATGCATGCCTACCTACAAAGTTGCTCACATACACCATTTCTGTTGGAAGGCTATTCCTGAACATCTTTCTTCCGACAGGTAGAAACTTCTTCACACATATAGCTCAAAATGTGTACAAATTGTACCTATTTATTCTTCTACTAACATTACTTCGTATCTATGATAGCTCTTTCCCTTACATGGTCTTTACTCCGCTGTAATTGCATAGACAGTGATCCTTCCACTTCTCAGACTTTATTTGTCTGAAATGAAGTCTCAAAAAAATAGATTCTTCATTCCCTTAATCTTCCTAGTAGCCCTTCCATGTACCTGTACTAGTTTTGGTTCATCTTTATTATGGTCGAGCAGAAATGTATGCAGAATTCCAGATGAGGTTTTGCCAGGCCCTTGCATAATTAAATTGATATTTCTCTCTTTAAGAACACAAATACACAAATAAAGAAATAACCCCATTACTACGCATCTGAGTTCCTATTTAACTTCCTTGTTGCCCTACTGCATTGGTGCCTCAGGATCAGTAACTGACTAATACGCCTTTGCCTGTTCATTCCATTGTCATTTCCAATTGATGAGTCTCCACCTTGTGACAGAAATTCTTGTTAATAGTTCTTCCAGTCTGTGACTGTATACTTTGCATCATGACAGGCTGCTAGATAATCTCATCTAGGTTCCCTTCCCCAGAAAATGTTGGACCAGATGATCTTCTGAGGTCCCTTCCAACCTGGGCTGCTCTAGATTTCTATGATTCTGTGATTTTATGGTTAATTATCATGGCATTTCTATTCTCTTCTGCAAGGTCATGCAGTTTCTTTTGCATGATATTTCAATCTTCTTCTGTACTAATGGTTCCTTTGTATCCAAAGTCCTTACCGAAGATACTAAACAAGAGTGGTCTGCGACCAGTCCTTAAGAACCTCCACTTATAAACCATTCTTTAGCCTGATAGCTCCCTTTTCAAAACAAACTATTGCCATTTTCCTTCAGCTAGTTCTCTGGTGATTTTTCAATTCTTGTACTATTTCACATCATCTCCAGCTGAAGTAACTGTATCTTGTATAGCATTGCATCAAACAAGCAGAGTCTTGTTGCTTATTCCTTATCCTCAATTATTTTACCTAAGACAGATAACAAATTAGTATTCTCAAAATGTACTTTACAATGGGAAGACAAACCTTAATAGTTTGCTTATCCCAAAAGAGATTACTTATGACCCTTGCTTAGAATCTCAAGAGTTTTGACATTTTAATAATTTAGAATAATGAAAACATGACAACAACTTCATTATGAGACAGTTAAAGGAGAAAGTTCTTCCCAATAATTGGAGACATCTATCCAGAACTGAGGTCTGAGGGGACCGGTCTGTGGTAGACTTAATTGGGCAGTACCCGAATGAGTGCAGCAAGCTACGCTGGCAGTCTGTAGAACTTATTAAACACATACAATAAAACCTCTTCTAATGCAGATTTAAAACAAACACACCTATTAGAGATATCATTTTCTATTTGGCTACATGAAGAAGCTGCTTCAGGATGAGATAAGCTGTGAAATTGAAGCACTGTAGTCACTTGGTACTAACTCCTCAAATGAATGTTTTCATTCTATACCAAGACAGCCCTTTGTGGTTTAGCTTATCCACTTCTAAAGAGAACTATAATGATTCCCTTAGAGCAGGCAAACACATAAATAGAGAACAGATTATTTGCAAAAGATATGCCAGCTATTTCCAGAATAGTCAAGCCCTTACATTTGATGTCATGGTTTAAAAATTCGACAGTGGGAGAAAAAATTCCTACTCTATTCTTATGGATTTTTTCCACAGGAACTATCTAGGAAAAAACCTGAATGAATACCAGAAAAGGAGCACGCAATCCCAGGGATGATTGTTACTATGGTTTCCTTACTAAGAATTACCCACTTCAAGTTAGCCTGTAGCTATTCTTGAGTTAAATATTACCCAAGTTAGTAAGCATAGTGCCACATGTCCTCTGAGGCAGCTGTAGGGCTGTTTCTACTTCCAGTGAAATCAATGTAAAACCCACGTTTCTGCAAACAATTAATCCAAATTCTTTCACTCCCGTATGGATGTGTGCCCACACCATATGCTGTATGTACATGTAAAATGTTTCTCCAGTGACGACTTGACAGTAACCCAGGGTTTACAAACAGAAAACTCCTACCCTCCTATAAAGAGAGTAACAGTAGTCTTCGTAACAGTAAATAAACCCACCACTTCTCCTGCTTATCAGACATGCTTCCTTCCTGTGACAGGAATTATATCACTGCACTGATGGGAAGAAGAGAAAGGGATTTTTTTTAAATGGTTGTTTTATCTATCACTTTCACTGAGGCAGAAATTCTAGACTGATTCACAGATGGAAACCCCAAATGCCATGCAGCAAAGCGTTCATCTATGGACAGGAAACAGTTTGGGTTTTATAGGCTAGAGTAAAGGTTATGTCACTTTTAAGTACCTTTTAAAAGACTGCACAGACACCTTCCTTAATATTCAACTGACAAAACTAGCCACACATAAAAGCCTTTAATCATATACAGGGTGTACCAGTGAAGTTCAATTTCTATATGCTCCTACAGATTAGCCTTGTTCCTCTAATACCGATAAACATTAAGCGATGTTGTCATCAAGCTGCACAGGAACAGAAGGAAACAGGAAGAAGGAAAAAAAAGTGGCATTTGAAATAAAATGGTGAGAGAATACAAAGGCTACTGCAAATACCAAATGCAGATGAGCTCAGCAGGTATTACAGAAGGAGCAGGAGACGACAGTAAAAGGTACCAGGGAAAAGAACAGAAAGTCTGTAGAATAGGCTGTTTTAAATATGTTCTTTTAAAGGTGTATTTTTAGCAAGACTCTGGATGAGTATATGAAGATGCTTATAAATGTTCATAGACATGAATGTAAAACATCAGTGGGAAGGAGCAAGACTTTCTAATCGGCTCTCTTGAAGTATAGTAGTTGATCTCTTATACTCACACTAGCAGTTTTGGGAAGCTTGACTTTGTCTTTCTGTTGATTTTTTTTACCTTTGGAGGCTAAAATTATCTTTTCAAAATATGATCAATTTAAATCTGACCCAACAACTGAAAGAAATGAATAGACAAATAGCTGAATTGGACCCACTCTACTCCCGGAATGAATACTTTTATCTGCGGGTAAGTTTGTACTGAGCATTTTGCTTCTTCATTAGAGTCACAGAAAATACAAAAAGGAAATCCACGCTAACCAAATCTAGACAAACTGCGACCTTCATTGTGAACCTAAGAGGCAAAATCCAGCTTTCTTGGCAACCCTCATCTACATTACGCATCCACAAACAAGACTGCGATTCACAGTACTCCTCACATGAACCACCAGCTGAACATAGAAAAGATCTTCCCTATATACCTGCATCTGAAAATCACGTGAATGTAATACAGACCACATTCGTAGGGAACAAGTCAAACGAACTGGAAGCTTTCTGAAGCTAGAATACATCAAGCGGTATTTTAGCCACATACAGGTATGAAACATTTTTTGTGATGGTGTAATACCCTGCTGCAGAAGGAGAGGTTTGGATTTGGAAAAGAACTTTCTGTTGCTTCGTTAACAAATGGGCCTTTTCCTTTCTGTTCTCCTTTCTGGTTCCCTATTCATGTAACAATTATCCCATGCTCCAGAACATACTTTCAGTTTTCAAACTCTCTGTAAATCAATATCCTTATGAACAGCTCCTGCAGAGTGTAATCAGCCTGTACGCGTATCATTTGCTTAGGGATACATAAGCCTGTGCTTTAACAGTTCATTGTCCCTTTCGACCCATGATTCAGCTATGACATTAATTCTATAAATATATCAGAATGTTGGGTTTATTTAGCTTGGGACTCATTTTGCTCACTTCTTTTGCTTGGGGTTCCCAGCTGCCCTTGAACATTAGTCACACAATACACTGTGAGAGATGCCTCGGTTAATCTGGTAAACAGAAGAATGATGCATAAGACCCTTTGGAAGTAGCGCTGGGAAAAAAAGGTGATGCAACAGATGAAGGAGGAAGAAGCAGTCCAGGCCCCAGAGGTTTCAAAGCCCGCTGTTACTAATGGACGTGATACACAGACTGGAGCTACACCCTGTGGTTGTGGGAAGGAACTGGTGGCAGTGAGGGCCCCTGCAGGGCTCCCAGACCTTCCAAGGAATAGCAGATCCTTGGACTTAGGTTGCTGTTGCCGGCGCACCATGTTGCTGTGAATTCAACTGTCTTCCCCTGTACACTCTGCATGGACATTATACAGTTAATAAACCAATAAACTCCAATGCAGAAACAGTGGATTAAAGCTTGCATCACAGAACAAGAATAGTGCTTACTGATGGAGAGCGTACAATAGAACTTGGACTACCAAATGATAAGCTGGAGCCAGTTTCTAGACAGATGTTTAGAAGAGTAAATGTGTAAGGGGGAGGATTTTACACAGGGAACTAGATCGCCACTTCTAGAAGCAAGCATCTGTAGGACAAAAATCTTTAGAAGGATTCTGCTGGGATGGACTGTCTTGGACAAGGTGGTTGATCTTTCCTCCCATTTTCGAGGGTCTGCAGGGCTCCACAGGAGAGACCATGCTTTCGCACCAGCCCTGACCTCAACTAGCTACTTTCCATTCCCAGCCTCAGCTCAGTTACACACACCTAGTTAAGAGATGTGAGATATCCTCTCTCCCTCTCCCTCCATCCTAAGCTATAATGAATTTTCCCAGAGTGAATGTTGTTCATTTCCACTATGCTCCTCCTTCTCCATTACACCTCTACTCTGCCCAAATTACACAGTGGCATCCAGGGCCTGAAGGAATGTGGGTGGGTGGATGAAGTTGCTTAAGATAGCTTCCTTTCTTAAGGGTGACACACAGAATCATATCAAGGACATTATCCAAAATGCTTATTTTGAAGTGTCTCAAAACTTTCATTTTCCTTGGCAGGGACTGCACCAGCTTTTCTTTGCGGGATGACTCAGTTCTTACAGGACCAGAAGAAACTTTGAAGACATTTAGGCTGTAGATAGCTTCTGCAAATGCTGAAAACTCTCTTGGGGACAACTTAATGAAAACTTTTAAAGAAGCCAACAGCTCATGCCTGTTATCTTGAGTTTCTAGCCTAGGACAATAGCATGAGAGGGCCCTTTAGAAGGCAGAGTTTACACGGTTTCCCCAGTTCTATCTTGGCAGTGATCAGCAATGCATCATGCTACTGAAGAAGCTAAAAAAGCAAAAAAATCTTTCAGATATTTCAAATCATATTCTGCTGATAAATACTACAATCCTGGTGAGGGGAGAAATTAATCCCACGAGTTGAACTGAAAAAAATCCAAATGCTGAAGTGAGAGAGTTGGCAAAGGGGTGGAGCTTTTTATTATCCAAAGGTGCTCTTTGACTGGGAAATACTGCAAGAAAAACACTTTGCTGGATCTCAGGCTACAGCATTCACATTTCTAGAGCTTGACACGACTAAGAATCTTCAGAGAAAGTAAATGCAGTTTTCTCTATTTCTCACTAACATTGTCATAGTTTTTCCTTTTTGTAAAAAAAAAACCAAAACAAACCGTTAAAGAAAACATAATGTTTTTCTTGCAAGCAGTTATCAAACATCTTCGGTGTGGACATAGAACAAAATGCTTAGCTAAACTCAATTTGTTCTATCTATGGACATCATTTACCAGAAGCAATATGCAAGATGAAGGATAAAGGTATTTGTTGATTTCCAGTAAGTGCATTAAAACAGTAAATTTTAAAATCTGCTTTTTAAAACAACATGTGGAACCAGCAAACTCTGTTTTGCTTTTCTTCCACACAGAGCAGGTAATCATCATTAGAAATTGGCCAAGCCATATTTTAGGATATAAAACACTCCAAGAACTAACGTTGACAGGGCTGATAATTGGGGATACTAAAGAAATAAAGACTGGGAAAACTCATTTGTTACACACACTTCAAAAGAGGAACCAATGAAGAGGTGATAAGCAAATGATAAAACAACTGACAGGAAGATTAGCATTAGACTTTGGATTTGACCAGTAAAGAAAAAGTAGAGATGTTATAAAGACATTGATTATTGAAGAAGGTGGAGAACATCATAAAGATGGGACATCGCTTTTATTAACCAAACCTGTTTAGAGGAAAAAAAAAACAGCAGCCAGAATGTGATATACATGGATGACAAGTGACAAAGGGTTACTGGCAGTGGACGTGTGGGAGAAAGGCATCCCAGCCCAAGGTCAGTACTTTTCCCTGTCTACATTCCATCGCACGATGGTGGGCTGCACCGCACTTTGACATTTCTGAATGCAAAACTGTGGCTTGAAGATTCTACCAAATAAGAAGTCGCCGTTCGAATTGTCTGTTTTCCATACTGGTATTTTCCTGAGATTCAGAAGACTGTAACACTTCAGCATGGAGAAGAGCTGCGTGGTCAAGTCCAGCCCTCTTCGATGGAAGACCTGCACCATAAGTAGGCAGTTCTTCAAATCTCCTGTCAATGACACTTTCACACATCACATTTAAAGGTGATCAAGGAGAGCTCTCATCTTGGCAGGCAGCTGGCAAGTGCATCGGGCCTTGGTACGGTCACAAAGTTCATGGTACAGTGCAATAGTGGACAGATCTTTTCATGATCCTTCAACACTTCACTCAAGTGTTTCATTTCATCTGTTAGCTTTCCGATTTCTCTTTTCAGGGAGGTATTTTCTTGCTCAAGAGACTCGTATTCCTGGAAGGAGGGAAAAAAAAATAAAAGCCTACTCAACAGTCAAAACATTCCTTTCAGTGCTTCCACCTTGAGTATATTCACGTAACTGTAAAAAAACTGCACAGTTTCTTATTACAATCTGCAAAATGCTAAGGAAAGACAGACACAGCCTGGGTGCTGGAACAGGGCAAGTGCTTCACAACCTGTGCCCTGACCACGCTGTGATTCCTTTTGTGGCCCCGAAGACCAGGAGGTGCCGCTGGCCCTCGGGGGTCCCCAGCAGCCCAGGGCTGCAGGCATGGGTGGCTGCGTTCCCATGGTGGCCTCCTCCAGCCCTGGGCCGCCTCTGCTGGTAAGGGCCGAGCAGGGCAGCTCTGCACTGTCAGAGCAGAGAAAATGAAAGCACCGAGCACAGGTAGGTGCTGGGAAAACCCAGTGCCTGGCATTGCCAGCGAGGAAAGGGCAGCCCCTGCTCCGGGCCAGTGCAGGGAAAGTCCGTTTACCCAGGTGCTGGCTGAGACGGACACCCAGCACAAGCACGCCCGGTGCCAGTCACTCTCCTCCAGCCCAGCCAGGCTTGTAGCCACCTGCTCAGATGCCCGGGAACTCAAGAACAGGAGGAGGGGAGCGTTATGCCAGCTTGTTCCCAGCCCCACTTTGTCACCAGAAGGCCTGACCACTGCCTTGGTTATCCCTGACCCAGGCTGCTTTTGAGCTAAGGCTTCTCTGGCAACGAATACGCTGCTATTAACTGCCGGGGAGTTCTGAGATGCTCTGCAGTATACATCTGTGACGGATATGAGACTCGTGTGTCACATTTTTTGATAACTGCGTGTTTCAAGTGTCCCTGCTGTCAAGACTTCTCATCCCAAAGAGAAGAGAGCTAGAGGTTCAGAGCCAGCCCACGGAAAACCTGCAGGTGTCTGCACCTCACTGCTGGCCTAGGGCTCAACACTCACCCACTCAATCTCACCTCCCTGGGAAAGCTTCAAAGTGAACTTCAAAGCCTACACATGCCTTAAAAGGCCTGTTTATCAGGCAGCAGGGAGAGCCTCTCATGCAACGCTCCTCTGGGCAGCCTGGCACTGTCTCTGTTGCCCTTTGCTGCAGAAGTTTGGATCCCCTTGCCCTCCCTCAACACCCTTCCACCACCCACCACTTCTCACCCACAGAGTGAGACAGGCACGTTTCTCTTAACATCTTATTGTAGCCAAACTCCAGCCAAGTTGTCCATCCCTGACTCTGTCCCTGCTCACCTCTTGTTGCCCCAAACCCCATGGGGTTGGGTTTTGGAGTAAATGTTACTCTCCCATTGCTCTGTCCCATTTTCAGGGACGAGACTATCAAATTGTTCTTGCTAAGAATGAATGTCTATTCAACCAGATCTGCCTGCACCTGAGAAAACCTACGTGCCCGAGAATGAAGATTCCCAGCACGAGGAAGACCCTCGAGTCCAGGAGGAACATCAGAGAGGCTGCAGGATGGCACAGGGCCCAGAAATTATTCCACAAAAGCCAGGGGTTACCCCTTTCCAGAAGTACCCTGCACCTGGCTTTCTCGGGCGCTGACTCAGAGGAGATCTGGGAAAAACCAAACCCAAAACTCCCCACACTGTCCCTCTTGGCCTCTGCTGACTGTTGGCAGAACCTTCCACACTGAGAAAGAGAAGAGCCTGTGCTGAACCTCCAGAGCTGAACAACTGACTCAGCCACAATCGCAGCAGCAGAACTAACACCTACCCCAAGAGCCCTGTCTGCAACAAAAGCACTGTTGTGTGAGGTAACATCCAAAACCAGAGAAAGGGGATTCCTGTCCTCCAGCATTTGCACTGGGGACACGAGAAAACTACACCACATTGTGATATTGAGAAGTATTAAGAGTTTCTGGAAGAATCAGTTACTTTCATGGTTTTTTGGAAACACCCACTGTTATTTATCAGAGTATACAAGTGTAACAGCTAACTGAACCGAGCTCTCACGCTTGGAGGTTCTGAAGTTCCTAAGAAGCCTTTTCAACTGGGTATTTCTGTCTCACACTCTAGTTTTAGAATTGACTTAAGCCAGCACTGCCACTAAGCAGCACGGTCCCCTCCTCCCCCTCCATCGCCTTCTCCCTCGTAAGGCAGCAAGCATTCATCCACTGCCATAGCGAACATGACAAGCTTAACACTAATCCAGAAGGAAATGGGTTTGTTTTAGCCCAGAGGAGCCCTGTGATCCAGTTCACTGGGTGGTCACGGGAATAGCAAAAGAGGGAGGGTGAGGGGAGGGGCAGGACCACATCTCTCTCTCCCTCGCAGTGTCACCGATGGCAGAGCTGCACCATCCAACGTGAGCATCAGTGTCCGGGAGTTCCCGACCAGGCACCCCGCAGCACGCCTGTCTCTGCCTCACACCCACAGCTCTCTGAGCTGGATTAGCGTTAAGACAGGCCCACGCCTGCTTAAGAAGTCCCATTTATTGTAAAGTCCCGCGCTCGGTACCCAAGCCGTGCCTGCAAAGCATCAAGTACCCATTCACCTCGTGAAGTTTATCTGCTTTCTGAGTTTGCTTCTTTCGGCTCCTCTGTGCAGCAACTCGATTTTTTTCTCTCCTCCTTACCTTTCTGTCATCTTCTTCATGACTCTGGAAGACATAAACCAGAAACGCGTTTTTAAAGTGCACACGGAGACTCCCGAAGTCAGGCGTATAAGGGTTGCTGAGCATGAGCACATACTCCCAATTTCACAGCACCTAACCCCGGCCTCCCACAGACCGCACGGTGCCTGCCAAGGGCAGCGCATCCCCCTGCCCCGCTGCACAGGTGGGGCCCGAGGCGGAGGGGTGGAAGCCGGCAGAGATGGCCGGGAGATGCCGCAGAGCCCCGCGGGCACTCGCTGCACCGCTGATGGGGGCACCCCCGTCTCCCACGGCGGGGACCTGCGCTCCCGCTCTGCCCGACGGGCAGCATTTTACACCAGCGCGAACGAGGAGACGAAGGTGCGAGCGGCGGGGAAGAAAGCCGGGCTACCGCTGCGCCCGCACCCGCGGCCGGCGGAGCCGCCCTGCTGCCCTCCCTGCTGCGGGCCAGCGGCGCTCCCGGCCCGGCGCTTCTCACGGCGCCCGCCCGGCTCTCTGCGGCGGGGAAAAAGCCGCTGTCCGCGCCGTGCGGCGGCGGCAGGGAGCTTTCCGCGCACCACCGGCGGTTCTCCCGCTCTCCTACCTGGAAAAGCCTGCACCACAGCCGCCTCCTGGGAAGGGAAGAGCCGATGCCCGGGGGGAGAGGGCACCCCCGACAGGGCGCTGCCCGGCGTGACTCAGCCCCATGTGCCCGCCCGCCTACAGCACCGAGCCCCTCCGCCCTGCCCCTACCTGCTGGCTGCCCTCGGCCGCCGCGCTCCGAGGCAGCGCGCTGCCCCCCGCCGCCGCCGCCGCCGCCGCCGGGACGGCGCACGACATCCCGCTGGCTGCGGAGCCGCCCCGGGGCGCCGCGCTCGGCGCCGCTGGGCTCCCCCGGCCCGCGGGGGGTGGGAAGGGAGGGGAAGGGAGGGCAGGCCGGGCAGGGCCGGGGCGGGGCGGGGCGGGGCAGGGGACGCACCGCCCCGGGCCGCCCCGGCACCTGGCACCCCCCCGGCCCGGGGGCGGAGCCGCCGCCCCGCCGCGGGAGCCCCGCCGGGCCGCCGCGCTCCCGGCCGCTCCGCCGCCCGCATGGCCGTCACATGGCGTCCGCCGGCAGCCGCGCCGCGCCCGGGGAACCGGGAGCCCCCGGCCCGCACTGCTTCCCTCCGGGCCGGCCGCCCCGGCTCTGAGCCTCCCGCGCCGGCAAGGGTGCCCGTCCCCCGGCACCGCGGGGTCTGCTCAGCCCCCGGGAGCCGGGGGAAAGCCCGCACCCCCGCGGCACGGCGTTGCCGGGCAGGAGCTGCCTGAAAATCCCCCGGAGAGCCCCAGCTCCGGGGGCCGGCTAGGCCCGGCGCCCCTCCGGGCGGCCCGACTCGTGCTTTCGCCTGCAGAACTAACCGCCCCGCAGTTTCTCTTCTCCCCAGGTTTCCTCCCGGCGGCGGGGCGGGGAGGCCAGGCTGCCCCGGGAGCCGGCCCAGCCCTCCCGCGGCGTCCCCCGCCCAGAGCCCGCCCGGCGCTCGGGACCGGCTCACCTCCGGCAGCTGCTGCCCGCCGCGCTTCTGCGACATCGGCTTTCACAAGCGGCCTGAGCTCCAGCGAAATGACAGCCGGCTCAGCCAGGGTTCATGGGCGTGGGGACACGGCATCGGGGCTGGGATAGAGCGATTTTCACTTTCGCTACTCGCCCTGTTCCTTTAAATAATAAGGAAATGCCACAGGCTTCTTGTAAAGGCGAAGCCGGACAAGGACCGCTGAAAATACAGTTGCTGCAGGCAAAAATCCCTCTGTTCGACTATTCTGTCGAGAGTATTTTCACACTGAACAATGTTTCTTTTACCCCTCCAAACACTTTCCTTACATTTTAATTGAACCGTTATCTTGGCCCTCCGCTCTGAAGGAAGGGAAGGTGTTTGCACCGACAGGTACCTCAACAACGTCCTTGCTCTACCATAGATGTATATATGGCAAGTAACGTGCACTCCTGGCCGTGCTCAACTCACAGGGGCAAACGCGTGGCCATGCAAGGAGGGTTAAGTGCCCCCAAACTGCAGGGCAGTCAGTCATAAAGCCCCAGGTACCTTAACAAATCAGATACTTCCCTATTTTTCTGGTTTCCCCAGAAGTTTGAGTCATCCAGCTTAAATGAAGATGAGGTTACAAAGTTTGCAAACTGAGTAAATAGAGACTATCCTTTCAGGAAGATCTGGCTAACAGTTCGTGCTGAAGGTGAGAGAACTGCGCTGCCCGGGAGTCCAAGAGTCAAACAGAAGTCTGCACTCTGCCACGGGTTTCCTGGTAGGCTCCGGGACCATCAGCATTACTGAAAAACCTGAGCAGGACTTCCCTGGTAGGAAGCGCTTCTCCCCAGCTGTTCTACCTCAAAGCAGCTTCTGTCTCCATCTTCCAGGCTACCCACACCTTTGCTTTTGCACTTTCTCAGAGCTCCTCTGACCCCGGAGGACTGAGTACCTGTGAGCCTTCCCCACCGTAACGGCCACGGGGACCCACAACTCGGATGGGCACCCTCGCCAAAGTGCCCTGACCTCACCTGCATCCCCAGACTGGGCTGGGTCTCCCAAGCATCTTACAGGATGTTCTCAGCCCCCTGGTTTCTTTAAAAGCAGCCTTGCTTCTCCCTTCCTCCGTCATCCAACATGCCGACACCAGGGTGCTCACCAAGGGGGTGCTCATGGAGGCGGCAGAAGGTGTGGGTTCAGTGCCGTTCTCCAGCTGAGGGGATCCAAACCAACGTCTCTTGGAGGCAGCCCTAGCTGCCAGGCGGTGAGCAGTTAGAGGGTGAATTGCTCTCAACTGCTCCTTTGAAACCGTCCAATCTTGCATTAACTACACATTGTGCAGTTAAAGAAAAGGAGTAGAAGTATGGGCATGAGCGGAGACTTAGTTGGGACAGCTGCTTAAAAAGAGAGCGCTGGGCTCCTTGCTGCCTTTGTAGCTTAAGCACAGTTGAAATAAACAGGACTAGAAGCCGGTATTTTCATAAGCTCAGGGAACAGGTATATTCTCTTGCAATAAAACCTATGAACCATGCAGAAAAAATACCTCAACAGCCCTTCAGAGTGATCTGTGGGGAAAAAAGCCCCCTTCCACAGAGGGACTTTGGACTGACCCCACACGAAGCTCTCGTGCTGTTCCAGGAGCCATGCTGCCGTTAATGGCAACTGCACAAGCAGGCTATCTAACAGCATCAAGTCCTGAGCAGCTTACCAAGAATTTATTAGTGCTGAATAAATATCTGCTTCATTGAGTAACTCCCAGCAGCTGTAGAGTAAGGTTTCCGGGATCCCACAGGTATGGGACAAGTCACAGGACGGTCCCCTCGAGCCTGAACACAGTCTGTTCTTGTTCAAAGTGGCAAAGGAAATGAAAAGTCAAAATTTGCTTGTGGGAACAAGTTTCTGCTTAGTATTAAAGCTATCTCTGGTACATCTGTAGAAATGCCTACACAATAATTCCAGGTAACGCAGCAGTAAAGGCAGAGTGTTTCTATGCAGGAGAGAAAACAAGCCCAGAAAGCAGTCTAAGTCAGCGGAGTTTACATTTTATAATGGCAGTTTATCAGTTATTTTTGTCTGCACTGAAGCAGCCTACACACATGCAGACTAGAGTCGCTGAACACGGCTTGGCACAGCACGGCTCTTCTGAAGAACGCCACGTATCAGAACTGGGTTTCAGAGCACCAGCACGCCCAAGCTTCCAAACAGACGTCGGTGTCCACGTGAAGATTTCTGGAGGAGGAGCTTCCCTGCACACTATTTGTAATCCCCTTTGTTCAGAAACTACACACAGCAAAAGCGTGCGTGGATACTGCTCCAATTTACAAGTTTTTCTTGGGTAGGGATGGCCCACCCTCACGAGCGATAAGCACATCGCTGACACTACACGCTAACAAACAGCGAGATGTTCCATCTCACCCCAAAAAGCCATGAAATTCAAACTCGGTTTGCCAATGTCCCCAAGCATCCATCACCATTGAGCCGTCTTACAAAAGTCAAAGGCTATATAAAGAAAAACTACCAGACATTTCTTGATGCAATACCAATTCGCCCCAAGTTAAAAATAAGAAGTTTGGACGTTGTGACACTTCAGTAGAAGCCTGATTAGACGCCTGTCTTGCACAACACTGCTGATTTCTATGAAAAGTTAACTGAAGGACAAAAGGCTACTGGAATGGGAAAAAATTAAGTATTTTATACATTTCTGCCAGTGGGAAGAACGGATGCCAGGCACGGCTAGTTGCAGATATCGCTTGCTGCAGAAATTTTTAATAATAATTTGAAAAACAGCTGAACATGCAAGTGTCAAGTTTAGCTCATCACAGAACTTGCATTTAAAGGGAGGTCCTCTGACACCTTCCATTGCTGCTTGGCCAAAAGTAGCCACCAGAGATTTGTAAATTCATAGTTTATATGCTGCACTTGGAATCTTGATTGTTTTCTTTATCCTTCTTTACACTATTTATTTGGCCAGCGTTTCCAGATGCATTTGTTTTCTTTTTCCACCCAGCTGCGGTTGAAACAAGGGCTATGGAACAAGGCCTGACGGCCCCAGCTCAGGGCATCCATTCAAATCCTGGGCAGACCAACTATCCTGCAATCTCTTAACTCTAACACGGACTGTAGGGTGAATTCATTAATTGGCTTATTAAATCTTAAATCATTAAATCTTAAATCTTATTAAATCCACCGTGATCTCCCTCCTTATTTCTTAAGGCATTTGTCCTACCTTGGCCATTTTTGATGAGACCTCTTCAAAGAGACCTGCCTATTCCTAGCTATTTTCTATACTTGCCTGTCATTATTTGCAGGGAATAGCAGGGAATCTTCCTATTAACATAGAAAACGTTCAAATACTGTAATGGTAGCCATGCAAAATCTTGCAGGGCTCACCTTAGTCTAGGAACGCTCAGACTAAAGAGTATCTGTGGATCTTGGTGACGAGAGCCATGGTGAGGATTTTCAACGCAGCACGGAGCACGTGTACTGAAAAGCAGCTAGAATAGCAAGTCGCTGTGTGAAAAACCGTCCGTCACACGTTCCACAGCTTCGCAGCTCCAGTCCCTCTTACATCCTGTCCTCTCTTACATTAGACGCTTTGTAGCCCTGAGATTAATAACAGTTGTGAGTTCAAAGGCGGTAAATGGAACTACTTCAGTTACTCGAGCCAAAATTTAACACAGATGTCTTCTGAAGTACACTTACTGTTCCGTCACCATCTATTCCAGGATTAGAACTAACAACATTATCTGAAACTTTGATCTTCCTTAATCGATTTAATTTACTTTGTATAAAAACACAGGTTTGTATATACAAGAGCGACGGGAAACAAATATTTACATATGATTAAATATACAAAGTCTCAGTACAGATGCTCACCTTTACAAAATAAATGATGCTAAAATCTGTCACACATTTTCTTGAAAATTTTCAGTCTCTTGGACATTAAGTTGGACCTATCTTCTTACCACAGTACATTTCATTAATAAAGCTTCTAAAAACCCCCCTCCATTTACTGTGTGAGAAATACGTTACATATTAGACATGAGTACTTACTGCAAGCACATGCAATCATAAACCAGAAAGAGTTATGAAAGGTTAAGGCACAATGCTCAACTTAGTACTACTGTGCAATCGTCTAGCTACTAATGTGTAAAGGAAAAAAAAAAAGTAAGCTAGCTCAACTTAATACCATTTACTGGTAGCCTATACCGATCTTTAAAGTTTAGTCAAACATCACAAATGCACACATGACCCAAGTCAAGATCCTGTAATGTACAGAAATATTGTCCAGGAAACCCCCAGACTGCATAATTGGATTACATGAAATGAAATATCAGATGGCAAGATGTGGATGGTCAAATCTTTGTTCAGAAGAGCACGCTGCAAGTAAATACATACAATTACTAAAAATCCAAGTTTAAACAAACATGACTATAAATATGCCCCGCTGACCTAAATTCAGGAAAGGTGGAATAGCACGGACCAATGTCACATCTGTGTGTGGATTTTCTAAAAACTGTAACATCATATCAAATCTGGTGTTTTCAATATGCTCCAGTGTGAATTTCTTTTTAATTTATTTATTAAAAAAATAGCCACCTGACTCAGTAATAAATGAAAGTGCATTAGGAAAGCTAGACATTCTCCAACCTCTCCAGAGACATGCTTCGTGTAAATGAGCACTTAGTGGTTTACTAAAAGACTGCCCACGTACGTAAAGCATGTGCACAAACTCTGAGAAGCACGAGGACTCAAGCTAAATGCTGTAATAAAAGAGCAAAAAATGAGAGTTAATCAGCAAATATACTTGCTGGATATCGGATGCTACTGGTATGCGTAGGCTTTCATATACCATCAGTGCGACAGTAAAAATAGAAATATTTAAAAGGATCAAAGACTAAATAATTAAGGAAGCTCCCATGTATAGCACTGAACTAGAGGGGAGACGAAGTTTTAAGAAAAAAGACTGAGCACACTGAACAAGAGTACAACTGAGATTCCAATCTGAAAACACTAAATGAGAAATTCACGCGCTGAGAGTAATCTTCCTCCGCCGAAGTGGGTAACGTCTTCTTTCTGGTGAATCTGCAGCTTTTTTTCTTTTTAGCAAAACATAAGGATTTTTACTGGTATCAGCGTCTGTTGGTGTGACTTCTCCTGGTGATACGAAATTTTGGACATCATTTTCCTCCTTTGCCTTGCAACCAGCAAAGACTTCTTGCCGCAGCTTGCAGAGTTCCAAGGTTGGTTGCCAAGTTAACGCTTGGGAAAAACCTTCTGCTCTTTCTATCAGCGCTGGGAGAGACTGCAAAAACAAACCCACGTATCTCAAGTTACATGGGAAAAGTAATGGTTACAATGAATGAAATACATTAATTAGATCCTGACAGGCACAAAAGCTTCAGTGTCTGCAGAGATGATCCTTAGGATGGCAGGTGAAGGTTGGGAACTCAGAGCTACCAGCCTAACAGTGACAAGGGTCTGCACTCAGAAGCCATGCAAAGAATATGCCAAGTTTAAATGTTCCTTCATTACGGCTCTAAGCTGAGTAAGTACCACAGGAACACCACAGTTCATGTCTAAGCTGGTACTGAAGTAATAGGTGTCACGTGCTATAAGAAGTTGTATGGGTCTTCAAAAGACATTTTAGTTTTCAGATGCTGCAGGTTCTAAAATCTCTGTAAAAAATATTTCCTATAGCCACAGGGTAGTCTTCCTTACTACCACGTGAGTGGGAATGCTTTACAGATACAACTTCAGCAGCCCAAACCTAGAGGTAAAGTACACACGCAGGCTTTTTTGTACAAAACTATAACCAAGATGAGTTAGAACTCCTGTTTTGTGACGTATTATCAGATCAAGAAACTAAAAAAATAGCCTCTTGGAGCACACAGAGATCTCACCTTCATTGCTCCACTGATCTGTTCGGATGCCATTTCTGTCACCTGCTTCAGATCTGCGATGTAAGCATCTACATAAAAACATAAAGCCCAAATAAACTTCTGAAACACAACTCCCTCCCCCCAATACTTGCTATTGACTTCTTAGAAATCGGACAGAAAAGCAGTAGAGTCCCTGTACAAAACTTAAACCTACAACACACCCCTTTCATCATAGCATTGAGGATGACAGCTTGTATGTTTTATCTTACTGTTATTACTCTTTATCACTCAAAATGTAGTAGTGTCTAGCAGTCTCAACTATAGCAAGCCACAAAGCTCTTCACTAGAAAACCTACAGCTTATACAAAACATGAGACACAAAGACAGTATTTGACATAAAGAGAACAGTTATAAAGGGGGAAAAAAAAATCTGTATTCAAACCTTTCAAGCTCATATTACATTTGATAAAAATGCATGAAAGAAGGAGAATAAACACAACTGTGGAGAAAATGAGATGAAGGAAACCCATTTTAAGGAGGGCAAAAAAAATAATCTTACAGCTCCAACGAGTCAGCTTTTACAAGAAAGGCTACATTTTTCTCCTGGCTTAACTTACCAAGCATTAACACTAAGAACAAAAAAAACCCCAAGCGTAAACATCATGAACTGCATTAATTCTGCTGGGTTAATAAAAAAAAGAAAGAAAAAGAAGCTTTCAGGAACACTGAAGCAGGCAGCAGGTGCAGAATACTGGGGGGAAAATGGCATATATTTGATTGCAGTAGCAATATGGTAAGATCATCAACACAACATATGTTTTCAACGATTGATTTACAAGCAATAGTAATTCTTTACTCAAGAGTTAAACTTACAAAACTGTTTTGCACGTTCCCCGCCATTATTCCATCTGCAATGCTATGCCATCAACAAAAACTTAAAATCAGCAGATAAGCAAGCGTGCTCCCGGGAACTAAGCAGCCTCACCTCCGCTACTACTATTTTTCTGTAGGGTTTCAGCAGTGCCTGCAGCAGGATACAACGTTAGACGGTGCACACACCCCTAAACCCTTTCAGGGTTAAACACAGCATTCTGCTTTGAAGTCAATCTCATTAGTGCTACTGAAGATAATTTAAGTCAATCACTGTATTCTATCTCAGGGTGACAGTGATCCCCTGCTGAAACGTAGTAAGCAGCAAGAGACGGCGTTATGTTAAATTGTCTGTCCGCATGCCCAATGTGCTGATCAGACATGGTTTAGGAATACATAATCCATGTATGAACATGGATGCTAAAATGCGCGTCATTCAGAGTTTGGAAGGAAAAATGGTCCAACAGCAGCCTCTTTAAACACACCACAGAGGCCTATGAATGGACATTCTCTAAAAGAAGGCTATGTCCGTAATGAAGCATTCTTATAGCACAGTATTGGGATTAGGAGACTGGTGACCCTATGAAATGGCAAGGAAGGAGTTAAGTAAAAGTAAAAATAATTACTTGGATTATTCCAGTTATACAGAAAGACTGACACACAGTTAAATGAAATTTGCCTGCAGGAGTTCAGCTTGACATGGACAGCATTATATTCCTCAGTGTTCAAGGCTTTCCAAAACATAGGGAAATGAAAAAAGGAAACGAAAGGTATTGAGTAATCTAAACATTTTTGGTTTCTGGCCACTGTACTTGCTAAACTGGGATACATAAACTTCCCAAAGACTACATAATACTAAAATTCAGCACAAACTCTATGCTATCTTGGCTAGGACTTTGCTGTTACCAAACCTAAAAAGGCAATACCATAGTGCAAGCCGTTACTAACTTACAAGTAGTTAATTCACATCAGAAAAGCATAGATCTGGAACACTAGAAACCAAAAGAAACCCAGATATGAAGTGACACTCTTTACTGCTCCCGTTAGCTGCTTTGCTGCACAGGCTGGCATTTCTGGAAGCAATGTCTCCTGTTTACAAAGAGGAAATGATGCCTAGAGTGAAGTTAGATCAGCAAGATGAGAACTGGAAGATTAAGCTCAGCTTCTCAAACTTTAACACCACTGCTTGTTACACCAGCTTTACATCATGTGCAGCAATCCATAGTGAGGATTCTGTAACCACGCTTTTCAACTTAGAAAAGCATCGGTAAATTCTGTCATTTTTCAATACTTAAGAGCAGGCAAGACAAAACTTTCAATTTCTTAAGATCAGCCTCAAAAAAGCACATCCCAATCACCAGTTGCAAAATACACCACCTTGTTCCAAGGAGTCTGTATAAGGAATCTTTCAAAAGCATGTAGAAAACTTATGACATTGTTTGCAGTTTTGTTTCTTCATCAACCCTTACAAGTGACACAGGCAGGATAAAATTTGATGCCTCTTTGCAAGTTAGGAGAGTCAACACTGCCATCACTGAGTACTACACAACTGCTTTCAATTCCCTGAAGAAACTGACTGATTAGGAAGAGAGACCGAAGCATTTCTAGTATTCACGTAAAAGGAACACAAGAACGGTCAAAGTATAATGTCAGCGATCCATCTAGTTCCCCATCTGGCCTCCACCAGTGGTGAAGGAAAGAAGTAAGAAAACCTACTGAGCGTAGCTCTGTGACAATTTCTACCCAATACCCACACAGTGGCCAGCTTTTGCCTTTAAGTACAGTGCCTAACAGCAGACAGCGCTTAGAAGAAGAGAAACGGGTGCAACAAACTGATGCAGCAATACATTCAGTTATGACAAACTTCTAGCTATTTTAGTTAATTATTTAAACAGTCAATAATTTTAAACAAAGCTTCTTAAACATTTACAGCTAGCCAGTAAAGTAGGCAGTGTTTCCTCAGTACAGTTGCCATCCCCGCGAAATCTTTACCTTGAGAAGGCTGTGATCTTATCTCTTCTGGCGTTACAAAAGGCTGGTAGAGCTTCTGCATATTCAAAAAAAGAAAAATTCTGAAATATCCTCTTGGTTTAATAGATATCTAATGTACACATAGCAGTCAGAACAACGGAGAAAGGCTAATACAAGGAGATGGTGGTGGAATTATTTAGATAAAGAATGTATTAGAGGTACAGTTTATAGACACTCAGTTACTGGAAATAGTGTTCTGGTTAACACGGTTAAGTTCACTGCAAACACGTCTCCAAAATCTGCTTTAGTTTGCAGCATTCTAATTATTAAAGCATGAGAACTAAACCGAAATCCAGGCATTTTGGAAGAAGCATTGCCACCTGCTGCACAACTGAGGAAAGAGAGCTGCTCTGGCTTCTAAGGAGCCATTCACAAAAACAGTACGCTTTTACAGAGGAGCAAACTCGAACAAAGGGTACATTAAGACAAAAAGCTAAGAAAAAGAAAACTATTTAAATTACTACATTCTAGCCCTGCAATTACTTATGCATGAGTAAGAACACTCTCCTTCACAGACCAGGCTCTCTGGCTCTTTGGTCCTACTGTGAGTCTTGTGACCTGACATCAGTTAATTGTGACATGAATTTAACTAATAATAAATAGTGAATACAACTAATATTTAGTTATTTTAAAGGTAGAATTAGAAGTAACTACCGGAGAAGAAGGAAACAAGGCAAAGACATGGGAACGCAAGTTATGTCATCCACAAGTTAGTATTTTTCTCCACTTCAGATCTGTCTCTCAACCTTCTTCAACCAAAGACAAATAAGAGGAAAGTTAATTATTATTCCCTGTAGTTTTACCAGAGCAAATTTTTCACAGTTCACACATCTTCTTAGCAAGTTTACAGTAACAGCTTCAAGCAGAGGAACAAACATTGCTTGCATTATCCTCAAACATAACAGAATGTATTGACTGAAAACCTACAGGATGATCTCTTGCTTTGGCAATTATAGGGAGATCACCACACTGAATCAGTGGTTCTCTCCAGATAAACTGCAGTTAATTACCGCATCTTTGTAGCTGCTCTTTATGCCTCAGAAAACATGTATCACAGGAGCAGCTAGGGTCAAAAAAGAACATAAAAATTCCTCAACCAAAAGCAGAGAAACCACTAATACCTTCGCTGAAGTAGCTGAGAGGGAAAAAAAAGCCACTTCATTTACAGAGATAAACTAAAAACTTTCTATATTTTGCAGACACTTTTAATTAAAATAATCATCTAGTTGTGGTGGTGTAAAATTTGAAGAGGTCAGCAACAGAAAAAAGGTAGCATGAGAGGCATTCTAAATAATCCACTTTGGGAGCCAGGTAGAACAGTTTTCCTTTTGCAGAAAGATTAAAAGGTCTTGTTAAATCTTGGTGTTATGCAATAGCATATTTTATTTTAGCTAATTTTTTTTGTTTGTTTTACATACTTGATATAGTGACAAAACAGAGAGATCACAAAAGGCAATATATGTTAGAAAACATCTCAGATTTAAGACAAATATATACCCATGCACTTTTACTTACAGTAAATCATCTATGCCTGGCTAACCGAGAGAATTACTTTTGTCAATTTTAGTCCTCAGAAATGCAATGCAGGCTCTTAAACAACTTTCTAAAAAAAATCCCTTCTTTAGTATAGAATCATAGAATAGCTGAGGTTGGAAAGGGCCTCTAAAGATGGTCTAGTCCAACCGCTTACTGAAAGCACGGCCAACTAGAGCCAGTTGCTCAGGGCCTCATCCAGTCAGGTTTTGAATATCTCCAAGGATGGAGACTCCACCGTCTCACTGGGCAACCTGTGCCAGTGTTTTGACTACCCTCACAGTCCTTTTTTATTTTTAAATGGTTAAATGGCATTTCCTGCATTTCCATTTGTGCCCATTGCCGCTTGTCCTTCCCCCCCCCCCCCCATAGAAAACTGATTCCTAATTAATCACCAGGTAAGCAAAAGGCAGGCCTAACATAACTGCAGGAAAGAAATTTAGCAACCAAGGACATGACTGGGTTGTTGAATGCCAGTAATCACTTTACACTCAGTGTCAAAAAATCAGAGAAATTACCACACCTATTCATTCATCCACATTACTTTTTTTTTTTCTTTCTTTCTTTACTGAAAGTACTTACTCAATGCAGTCATTAGCTCAACAAAAGTGCTTAGGAAAACACAGACATCTTTTTAAAAGTCATATACTGCACATGATAGTATCTGTACGTATCATAACATTTAGTACTTCAACCAGCCTTCAGCCAAGGATTTCAGAAACCCGGATTTGACAAGACAAATAGGTGTATACTGGCTTGTAAATCATGAGTCTTCATGTTGAAGCAATCTGTTTAAGTAACTCGCTGAACTGTGCCACAGGCCCAATTCACTCATAGTCACACCACTTTGTGGTAACCCTCATTTTACTGAAGAACAAATTAATACAAAGAAACAATTTCATTATATGACAAAGAATGAAAAGCAACTATCGGAAGGAGCTTAAAGCTCAACATTTGATGATTTATTTCTTCAAGTTACACGTGGTCAGCAGCTACTATATGCAAAGGTTTTCTGAAAATCTTAGGTTACTCACCAACATCTCTTGCTCTGCTTTCATGGTTTGGATAGCATGCATCAGTATCTTTTTAGGCCACTGCTTACGCTTTGTTGTTGTCTCTACTATTAGTTCATCAAATTGATCTTCAAGAATTTTGATGTTGGAACCTAAAAATCACAAACACACAAAGTTATTGTAGGAATTCTCCTACAATTTCTTTTTAATTTGAGACAAAGTTATAAGGAAAAAGACAGCTTTAGATCTGAAATAAGAAATCGTGCACGATTATCAATGAAGATGAAGATATCTGTCTTGGATCTCCTTGTAAGGTGATATAGAAATTGGAGCACAACAGTTACTTTTGAAGCAAGGGAGCCGGTGAGAACAGGGGAGGCAGGGAATGATCTGGGGAAAAAAACAAAAATGTATTTTTCTCTAGGCACTCTGAATCTATAAAGAAAATCTCACAAAGAAATGGTTGTCCTTTGGGATAATTTGTTTTTCAACTGAAGAAAAGCAATGCAAGATGCAGCAAGAAAAACGGTTTACCTGTGTAATTTACAGGCATTAAACAAATACCAACTGTCCAAACAGTAATTTGAAGCCTAACATTTTATAGCATATAGAGCACAGATACGCAGTTTGATTTTAAAATCCGTCTATGAATTTTTGACAATATGCAATGCCACCATAATGAAACACAGTTTCTGGAAATACTCTGCATCCTGAGGACATCTGTAATTACTAGTCATATGGAGTTTCCAAAAAACCAAAACATGTCTGCTTTCAACATCTGAGGCCCAAGAGACCGTATCTGGTAGAAGCTAACTTTCATAGCTTGCTTTTCCAATCGTAAGATTAGACTAAATACCTAGAACATATTTTTAGCTCTTGACTGAAGCGTTTTGACTACTGCTACCCGACTACAGGTACTCAGCTTCTTCAAGACTGCAATTAAACTGCAATTTAATTTAAAATTAAACAATTTTAAAAGCTTAAGATAGTATTTTAAAACTGGTTTCAAAATTTAGTAAATGCCTGCACTGTCCTGACATCACACACCATCATTACAAACCATAAAAATTAAGAGTTATAGAAGAAAACAGAATTAACCACTCAATCTTATATCCTAACTGCGTGTAACTGAAAGGTGGTGCATATTTCTATATTCTTCCATCTGTACACTCTTGTAATTTTTCTCCCCTGGTGGAGATTTGAAACGTTGACAACAGCCTTGCTTTTTCATTTTTTTTAATTTAATTTTGCAAACTCCTTAGCATTTAAATTCACTGTCCCCACTAACATCTCGAGCACAACTTGCAAGCCATGCAATGTTTTCAATCTAGTGGTAAAGAATGGATTTTGAGCACCCTCTCTTGGTCAATCTGTGCAGAACCAGGTGATCGTAAACCTCAGAAAGGCAAAATCAAGGTTTTAAGAGTTTGTGGGTTTGTTTGTTTTAGGATCACCATGAAATCATTTAAGTATAGAGAGGAAAGACTTGAGCCACTGGTCGACGTAAACACCGAAGGCACAAAATGCCGGATCACTTGGTGATTCAAACTGGATCAGAGATAGGCAAATGAGTAAATTTATGTCAAATTAAAAAGCACAATACAGTCCTTACACCTGCTTTATGCCAGCTGTAGGAAGATGACAGTATCTTAGCTGGCATAAAGTTAGACTTGTACAGACAAAGGCTAACTTACTGAAAATAACATCCAATTGGACAAAGTTTTCCTGTTAAGAAAATCCTCTTACGAATTTTTGAACAAACTGGAATTAGTTAAGCAAGCCTGAATCAGTTCAGCATTTTGCATCATGAGACCAGTGCATTTTTGACTTTGTAGTCAAAGGAGTTGGAGTTTTATTATTCTAGAACTACAACTGCAGAAGCTTCCTGACCAAAAAACAGTTCAAGGAGCTCTTTCTCCAGAGCCAGTTCAATATATCTGTATTTTCGGCTTCGTGCAACTATAAAAAGCATCATTACAGGCAAAGAACATCTAACACTAATACAGGCCAGCAAATGAATCGCACTGAAATTTTCTTTGGACACCAGACTACCAAGAATCTCCACTACTATTATTCAAAAGAAAATAATTATAAAAATATTGTATATATTGCATATAAATATATGACTATATAGCAATAATTATAAACATTTACTTAATTTGTATATTCAATAATAGCAACAGACATACTATTAGGGTCTCTTGATAGGAAGAGATCTTGGCCAAAATCACTCAGGCTGGAAGGGCCCTCAGAAGGTGTCTCCTGACTCAAGCCTCCTGCTCACAGCAGGGTCAACACCCAGTTCAAAGCAGGTTGCTCAGGACTTTCATCCAGTTGGTTCTTGGAAGCCTCCAGTGCTGGAGACTACACAGGCTCTCTGGGCAACCTTTTCCAATGCTCGGTTATCGTAATAGTGAATTATTACTTCCTTACATCAAGTCAGAACCTCCCCTTTTAATTTATGACCCTTGCCTCTGTGCACCTCAATAAATAGCCTGGCTCCATATTCTCAGTAACCTCCTCATAGGTACTGGAAGGCTGGCTTGTCTTCTCTGGGCTAACAAGCCCAGTTCCTTCAGTCTCAACTCATAGGGCAAGTGCTCCAGTCTCCTTGCTGTCTTGGCAGCCTCTGATGAACTCACTCCAGTTTATCATCAATTTCCCTATACTGGGGAGTCCAAAAATGGGTGCACTACTCCAGATGTGCTCTAGTAAGTGCAGAGTAAAGGCAAATAATCAATTCCTTGCATCTACTGACTACACTCCTGTTAACACAATGTACTAGGCTGGCTCAGGGTTAGCCTGCCAGGACCCCCAGGTCCTTTTCATCCTGTACCCCTGCAGGGGGTTACCCCTTCCCAGATTTAGGGCTTTGCTTTTTGTCCTTGTTGAATTTCATGAGATTCCCACAGATGCATTTCTCCAGCCTGTTTACGCCCCCCTGAATGGGCCTGCCCTTGAGCATATTCACTGCATGCCAACCTGGTTGATGTCAGCTGCAAATTGGGTGAAGACACTTTCCATCTCCTCCTCCAGGTCACAGATAAAGACATTAAACAGAATGGGTTCCAGAATAGACACCTGAGGAACTCTGCCTGTAATCAGCCCCGAGATAAAAGTATGAACCATTAAACACTACCCTCTGAGCTCAACGATCCAGCTAGGATTCTCATCTACCTAGACCATAACATCCTAGCTTGGATGCTCTGGGAGACTGTCATTGAGTACTGGAGCAACTCAAATGGAAGAACACCAAGAGGGTTGGTATCCAGCGTACATGGTGTATGAGAAGCAGCTGAGGGAGCTAGGTTTGTTCGGCCTGGAGAAGAGAAGGCTAGGGGGTAATTTAACTGCTACCCTCAACTAGCTAAAGGCGGTTCTAGAGGGGACAAAGGCAGGCTCTTCTCAGAGGTGTGCAGCAAAAGGATGAGAGGCAATAGATACGTTACAGTAAAGGAAATTCCAATAGGCCACAGGAAAGAAAATTTTCACCATCAGGGCAGTCAATCACAGAAACTGACTGCCCAGAGAGGGCAGGAAGCCTCCGGACTTGGATCCTGTTGCTGTGTTCTAGCTTTAAAAATAGATCACCTTACCCTATTCCATTAAATGTTGTACACTCCCTTTATTCTGATAAGAGAAGCTGACGAAATAGAACATGCTCTATCCTAACCTCCCAAATGAAAAATCTTGCTTTGAAATACCAACTTTCTGAAAGCTTGCTGTAGACTTTCCAGCAAGACAGCTGCTATTAAACTTAGTTAAACCTTTATTTTTCCCATGTTAATATCAGATACTTTGGTAGTCTCCAAGCTACTTTTTCTCTAGTAGTCAAGAGCAGATCCTTTAAGTTAGGTAGCCACCATACTAGTGACAGCTGGAACTTGTGCCTCAAGATCTATAAGGATCTTGACAGAAGTGCCAAACAAGCAACGGTCCTTCAGATAAAGCACTTTCCCCTTCCTTTTCTCTTGGATACAGGTCCCTACAAGTCTTGGTTACCCTTCTTTTTGTTTATGAACACTGCTCTGTGAGAATCGTGCTCCCGCAGTGCAGCACTTCAGATCTTTACACGGGCACATCTGAGCTGGAGTTTGACCTTACCTGCTCCATAAGCATCCTTACTGCCACAGATAGCTGGGGGAAAAAACTGCCCAATTAAAAATACCACATGCAGAAGCCAAAACCACCCAGCAGGAAATTAATGGAAACCAACCCATACCACTCTGCAGCTCGGAGTCATCCGAAGTCTCCTCCCAGGGCTGCCCATTAATGGTAACGTTCTCCCGCACCGCTGTTTCGAAGTTCTGCAAGAGACGGGAGAGCTTGAGAAGCCATCCTTCTGGCACAGGTACGCAACATCTGCAGCTGGAAAGGCCTCTCCTGCCTCACCGCTCTGCCCGGGTTGGCCACCTCGGGGGAAACAGCTACACAAACCCGCTAAGCTAAGGGCTGACACCACGGACCGCCTCAGCTTTGTGCCGGGCCCCGGGCACAAGCGCTCAGAGACGAGACCCAGTAGCGTCGGGGCTCCCCGCGCGCTGCTCAACCTCACCCAGAGCGCGTCTCCCGCGGCGGCGGGTCCGCCCGGCTGCCCCTGGGCCAGGGCCCGCACGAAGGGCGCGCAGAGCGCCATCACCTCGCCCAGGCTGCGCCGCGAGCAGCACCGCACCCGCAGGTCCCGCCGGGCGGCGGCGGCCGGGCTGAGCGGCGGCCCCGCGCCCGCCTCCCCCGGCGGCGGCGGCGGCAACAACGGCGGCGCCGGGCTGGCCGCCATTTCCCGCCTCGGACGCAGGGAAAATGCCGGCCCGGAAGCGGAACCCGCGGCCTCCCCACCCCTTCCCCTCAGCCCCGGGCGCGGCATGGCGGCGGCAGTAGGGTTGGTGGACTGCCACTGCCACCTCGCCGCGCCCTGCTTCCAGACGGTGAGGCGCGGAGGGGCGGCTGCGGCGCGGCGCGGCCCGGCCCTGGCGCTAAGTCGGTGCGTGTCTCTTGCAGGACGTGGCGGCTGTGGTGCGGGCGGCGCAGCAGGTGAGGCGGCCGGCAGTGACCCTCTCCTCACTCCTCCCCGGCCCCACCGCCCGGCCCGGCTTCAGCGGGGCGGGGGTTTCTGTCTGCCGCAGGCGGCGGTGTCGGCGCTGGTGGTGGTGTCGGAGCAGGCGGGGGAGTTCCGGGACGTCGTGGCGCTGTCGGAGAGGTGCGAGGCCGGCGTGGGGGCCTGGCGGCCACCTGTGTCCCGGCGGCGGGGTCCGCGCCTTGGCGGGAGCGAATGGCGGCGTGGGAGCTGACGGGGGACGCGCTGCCCTCTTCCTTGGTCAGGCCGGCCATTCTTTTTCACTTTAAACTCGCTTTTTCTGTGGTCTCTCGCACTACTGATATTTATTCTGTGTCCAGATTCCCAGGGTTTGTTTTTCCATGCCTGGGAGTTCACCCGGTTCAAGAGGTTTCGCCAGAGGAGCAGCGCAGTGTTACTTTGAAGGTAAAACACAGGCAACTTAGATTAGCACAGCTATAAAATAGTGCTGGGACTGCTCAGGGCAGCTGACAGGATGCTCTCTGGTCTGCCTGATTTAACTTCAGATCTGCCCAGTGATTTTTCTGCGCTTCTGTAATACGGGAGACCCAGCGGACCAAATGCCAGGGTCTCTTAGTACATCTATTTGTCTGTGTTAGTCCTAAAGCAGAATTGTTCACTGGAGTCATCTGGCCATATTACTGCAGTGAAGCAGTTTTAAAAATCCCAAGTGAGTGCTTTGCTTACAGCAGACGGAACACGTGTGCGTGTTTGCAGATGTCCCTTTGTTAGCATGGGAAGTGGAACACGACCGTTTGTGCCCTTGGCCTGAAAAACTTGGAGAGCTGTCTGCAGCCATTTAATGTTACAAAGCTTTTTATTGGCCTTGTTTTAATTACCTATTCTATTCCTGTGGAAAGATAACTTAAAATGAAGGGTCATTAAGTAAAGAAGGGAAATCCTGCAGGTTTCTAAAATCTGTCTGACCGCACAACTCACAGTAATAGCAAGTTTTAAGGTACAGAATTTAAGAACAATGAAGGAAACTCCAATTTAGTCATAATGCTGAGTTCATACCACTTCCATCTTGTAAGGGCAGCGAGGGTTGCGTCTTTAATTTGTTTTTGCAGGATCTGGATGCTGCATGGCCGCTTATAGAACTCTACAAAGATAAATTGGTGGGGATCGGAGAAGTAAGTAGAATTCCGTAACTTGTTTAAATGTCTATGGCTTTGGCAGCATCTGTCACCAGAATTACAAAAACTTAGTGAGTACTTGGTTTTGTGTATGCTATAAGTATTGCTATCAGTCTGAACAAGTGCTAAGTCTGATTTGTAATTCTCTTAATGTGCTTTCCTTCATAGATATGCCTGATTCCCTCTTTTCCTTCATTATCATTATTAGGAAATAAATGGCATTTATGCTGGTGGATTTAGTAGGAAGGATTGCATAATTATGCTATATCATCTTATACCCAAATGTCTTTTGACCTATGCTCTGGCACAGTGAAGTGTCGAGTCACATTGTTGTCCTCGTGCAGATCCTTCCTGCCTTCTTCCCTGACAAAGTTAAGCTACGCTATGATTTCAGTACACGTCACCGACTTGTACAGTCCTTTTTTCTTGTGATCCCTCATCTGTTTGTGCCCATGTGTTGTCTCATGTCTTATATTTCTTTATAAACTAGTTGAGGCTTGAAAGCTGTAGGGTAGAGTCTGCCTCTTTTGTGTGTTGGTACTGGAGGGACTTACGGCTGGTTCTGCACTGGCTGCAGAAAAAGCAGATATTGGCAGAGCTTTGTAGCTAAACTTGCCATGTTGTACTTGTACTGTATACCAAGGACTTTGGTTGATGTAACTGTGAATGGGGCTGCTTTGGCAAACTTTAAATTTTGCCTGAACATGTTTAAATAAAAAAAGTATAGAATTAATGGGTAATTTTTGCTAAAGATAGGACTAAAGCTACAGGTTCAGTTTGGAAATTTTGCTTGTATTGGAGATCCAGATTTGAAATTTAATCTGAAATAATATTCAATAGAATATAAAACCCCAGAAAACCAGTTACAGATTAAAATGTTAAATACACTTGTTAGTAACTGTTTGCCCACAAATGCTTCATAGTTGAAAAGCTTATGGTTGAGAATGGATTCCTCTCTGAGTTAAGCTACGGTTGAGCTCATTTTAATTGCAGTCTCTAGTATATATATTTTGAAATGCCTTGCAGTTTTGAAGCATTTTTTGCCTTTATATATGGTATTGTGGTTTAGTCAAGTGTTAGGTCTGTAAAATTTTTTCACTTCTCTTCTTGTACCGTAGGTTGGACTAGATTTCACTCCCAGATTTGCCAGCACAGATGAACAGAAGGAAGGACAAAGACAGGTTTTGATCAAGCACATTGAGTTAGCAAGAAGATTGGATTTGCCTTTGTAGGTTTTGTTTATACTAGTAGGAGAATTTGCCAGATCTCAGTAACATATGGAAATATTTCCCAGGATATATAGTTACCAAGAGCCCACGGAACTCTTCTTACATGGATTAAACTGGCATTAGTGTCCTGTCAGTCTCCAGCCTGAGATTTAATTATAGTTTTCCCTGTTTCCACTTGAATACTGTGGTCTTCTGTGTCCTGTCCTTGCTATATTGTTGCTATATCTTCACTGTAGCTAAAATGATTCATATATATGTCTCTAGATTTTTTTTCTGATAAAAGGTGTAATACAGATTAATTATTTTCTTCCCAAGCTGCTGTTAGTTCGTTTGTGTTTACAAAAAAAAGTATTTTGCTGAATTTCCTAATGCCGGGCCTCTCCTTGCTGTGCAGAAATGTTCATTCCCGCTCAGCTGGAAGACCAACCATTAATCTCTTAAAGGAACAAGGTATGTTTTTAATGCATTTTCTCCATCATGGCTTTTGTCAACAGAATTTCTTCAGTTGTGCCATGTCCTCACATCAGTTTGTGTACGTGAAACTGGGGAGGAATAGTGCAGAGATTCTGTATTCATTCTTTATGGGACCAAGGTCCCATTGGAAGCTGACATTGCAGACCTACTGTAAACACTGCTAATGGTTTGGTTGGCTTCTTTTCTCTGAGGTGCTACAAAGGTGTTGCTCCATGCATTTGATGGGAAGCTATCTGTAGCGATGGAAGGGGTGAAAGCTGGATACTTCTTCTCCATTCCTCCTTCCATTATAAGGAGTGAACAGGTAATGTTTAAAGGGGTTTGCTCCTTCTCGGTGCTTGGGGATTGCACATAATAGCTGACAGCTTGTCATGATGGCGAACATGACTGTTTTCACTGTGCAGCTCAAGAATATGCTTGTTTTTAACTGTACAGTTTGAAGTGGGACTAGCAGTGCTCGCAGACGGTTGCTGTCACCTGATGCTTCTCAATAGAAGTTTCAGTTGCTTATAGCGTTGCACATTTTTACTTTGGCTAAATTTCTACCTGAGGCTTTTGTCTTAGCTAGACTTTTGGGGGGAAATTTTGGCTAAAACAGTTCAGCTATTCCTGAGAAACAAGGGTTAAGAAAATAGGCATTTTCTTGTCATTTTAATGTGGTTTCTGGTGAACTCTTCTTTGGAAGCTTCTGTCGCTGTACTGTTTTAGAGCAGGGACATCATGTGGAAAAGGACTAGTTTCTACCTCAGTGCTATGGCACTTTCTGTTCAAAAGGAAATCTGCTCACAATTGGCTAAGTTACAGATCTTTGAAAAACTGCGATTATCACAAGGTGCACCCAGCAAAGAAGTGGCTAAATTGCTTGAAGACGGCATTGGTGAGGTTCAGCCCTTGATTTGATGAGACTGCTCTTTTAATTTCTACTCTGGGCTGCTACAAGCTATGCTAACTTCTTATTTTGGGGTAGCAGTCTGTTTCTATCCTGCACTATCATCGCTTTCTGTGATAAGCCTAGGAAATGTAAGAAAGGAAAAGGCATGATTCAAGTGGAGGGGGTGTGAGGGATGGATATAGATGGGGATGAGGTTAGGAACTTGGAGAAAGGAAAGCAAACTGGAATTGAGGGGTAAAAGCGGAGATGGGAAAAAGGTACATAACTATTATATATACAGAAAAATAGCAAATTAAAATTGCATTGGCAGCTCTAAATATAGGGTATTTTGTGCAATATAACTACGTGATTTAACAAATAACAATGGATTCAGTGTTTAGATAATAGTACTTCAGATATTTAGAAAACAGGATAATCCTAATTGTCGTGGTTTAACCTCAGTCGGCAACTAAGCACCACGCAGCCGCTCGCTCACTCTTCCCCCCCCCCCCCCCGCCCCCCGGTGGGATGAGGGGGAGAATTGGAAGAGCACAAGTGAGAAAAGCTCGTGGGTTGAGATAAAAACAGTTTAATAATTGAAATAAAATGATAATAATAATAATAAAATAATAATACACAAAGCAAGTGATGCACAGTACAGTTGCTCACCACCTGCCGACCGATGCCCAGCCAGTCCCCGAGCAGCGGCCCCCCCGGCCAGCTTTCCCCAGTCTATGTACTGAGCATGACGTCACATGGTATGGAATGTCCCTCTGGCCAGTTTGGCTGTGCCCCCTCCCAGCTTCTTGTGCACCTTCAGCCTTCTCAGTCGGTAGAGCATGGGAAACTAAAAAGTCCTTGGCTAGTGTAAGCATTACCTCGCAACAACTAAAACATTGGTGCGTTATCAACTTTGTTCTCATCCTAAATCCAAAACACAGCACTGTACCAGCTACTAGGAAGGAAATTAACTCTATCCCTGCCAAAACCAGGACACTAATTTGAAGGGACTTCTTGAGCAGCTCCTGGTATCCTTGCTTCCATTCTGAAATTGTTGATAAAATGCAGACAGTCTTTTGACATTGCTTTTAAATGCAGAGGATCTCCTCCCTTCATACATTTTTTCCCACAGGTCTAAGTGCATAAAGTGTTTAATGGCTGTCTTATTTTCTTCAAGAAGCAGAAGCTTGTGAAACTGTTACCTCTGGAAAATATATGCTTGGAAACTGACTCTCCTGCTCTGGGGCCTGAAAAACAGGTAAATGATGGGGCAGGGGGGACTGCTATGTATGTATATCCAAACCCACACCTTACGGAGGTCAGTTACTGGCATGGGAGAGTGAAGTAGTGCAAGCATGGGTACAAAGGACAAAAGAGGTCGCCAAGTGAAAATTTTGAGATGAACAAGTCAGTGTTCCTGGGGCTGGGAAAGGAGAAGAAATTCCAGGAATGGGCAAAGGGGAAAATAATCCAAGAAGAATAAATACATGTAATTTCTCTGGCACACATGCCATAATGTGACTGAAGTTGTGTCAGGAAGTACTGAATCTGAAACACCTGTGACCTGTAGGGATTGTAATTTGGGGGTTTTTTTGTTTGTTTTCAGGTGAGAAATGAACCAAAAAATATTTACATTGCTGCAGAATATATTGCCAAAATTAAAGGAATTCCAGTTGAAGAAGTTATAGAAGTGACTACACAGAATGCACTGAAAGTATTCCCCAAACTTTGGAACTTTCTTCAGATATAGATTCAGAAACTGAAATATATGACATTGCAGAAACTATTATTTATGGTGTAATTAATAAAACCAACGTGCATCTTATCTTGAAGTGGAGTTTTGCTGTTGAAAAGTTCAAGAAGTGAGCAGAGTGTTATATAGATGCATAGGATGAATATAGGGAATTTCTCAAAGATCTTTGGTATGCCCCATTGTCATGTCTTGGATGTGATAAAGACAGGTTGTTCACTTGCATCTCTCATGTCTCTGAACAAATACTTTCTAAAGAAGAGCACCATAAAATTGTCAGTTTAGTTTCTCAGACTCCTCGCTCAGCTGCCTCTAGTCTGGGAGACGCCTGATGTGCAGTGCTTAACGTCCCCCTCATCCCTTAATTTCATCTGACTGAAAGTCATAGGGTTGTGGGCCTACTTGTGATACGAAAGCTCCTGTTAGGACTTGTCGACTGTACATCCCTTTCTGAGCCATTAAAAAAACCCAGCTGGATGGACATTCTCTGTATGTCGTATTGACTGGGCTCTGCGAGTGGTGCAGAAGCAACACCTCTGATGTCCTTAAAAATACAGTTGGAAGGAAAGAATTATGGCCCTTCTACTCCTTCTCTCCTTTTCCCTTGTAAACAGTTGCTCAGATCTTGGCTATTTTGAGAAGGATTTGCTTTGATTTTTTGTATTTTATTTTTTGAATCATATTCAAAGGAAAAAACCTGGGTTTGGTCTTATTTCAAGGACTTACTCTTCTGACTGCTCAGTATCAGGAGATATGGGATGTGAAAGGGAGACAAGCCCAATTTTGTGAGATCTTGGAGGCACCTGTCTGCTGTGGATTCTGCCACGTTGGCCAGTGTCCTAAAAACTGAATCTTGTGCTCTCTCACAGCACCTGTGTGGACGTGGGCCTGTTGAAATACTCATCAAAATTTTGCTGACTATAAACCAGCAATGAACGAGGTGAGTTATATATGACACTCAATTGTTCTGAGGGCCACTAGGGAAGTGGAGGCTTTGCCTCCCTAGAGGGGGGGGTTTACTAGCTCAGTGAAGAAAATACGCAAGTATTAACTTAGTCCGTCACCACCTCAGGTACAAAATCATGCATCATACCAGCCGATGGTGAGAGCATTTGGGTTTAAGATTTGGGCATGTGTATTCTATGTCTCGGGTACCTATGTGATTTTTCAGATGAGACTCCTTCCTGTCTTCCTGGTTAGAACATCTTACCAGTTGCCCCTTTGCAAAATGGTTTGTAATGCCCTGTTCTGAAATCATCTGATGTCTGCTTTTTGGGGTGTAGGACTGCAAGGCAAGGGTTTGGGGCTTTTTCCTGTTTTGAGGAGGATACAGGTGGAGAAGGTATCAGCTCCCAGATAGAGGAGGGGGGGGGGAAAGGGAGCAAAAGCTTGTAATGTAAGCAATACCCATCTTAAACTTTTGGTTTCCTCTACATTTTCTTCCTCAATTTCTTAAAACCATACTGTCAGGTTTTTTTGCTATCTTTAGCAGAACAGCTGTGTTCTGCTTTTTGCCTAGAGTTAGCTTATTAAGTTTAAACATATGTTCCTAAACAGTTTTCAGCCTGCAGCAAGCAACCAAACTTGAATAATTTGTCTCTATTACAACATGTATTCAGAGCAGCAAACGCCTGAATCTTTGCTGAATGTTTGACCCAGAGCAGTTAGAGCCATTTGTTACCCTGGATCTACAGGCATCATTTCCACTAAATTGGCTGAAGGACAGAGTTTGCCTCCAGATGGTGCTAGGGAACAGGTGTGCAATAGTCTTAAGAATATTAATGTCATTGACATCAATGATTAGTAATCATGTTGTCATCGGAGATGCTAAACAGGTGATACCAGACAGCCTTACATGTGCTTCCTGCTGCCTGTGTGACGGGAAGGCTCCCAGTATTGCGTGGGAGATGCTCCTGGTAAAAAGTCAGGCAGTGTCCAAATGTTTGCAGAGTTTTGGCCTTATTATTCTCTATGAAATTCTTAGCCTTGGATGGAAACACTGGTTTTGCAAAAAAGGGAATATCAAGTATTTAGTCTGCTCAAAATCCCTCTCTCTGCAAGGGGGTAACATTGCTCTGGTTCAGGCTTAGCCTCACAGTCGATGATACCTGGCCTGAGCTCTTGAATTCCTTTTGCTGCTGCAGTGCTACAAAAACCTGTAGACGTGCTCACATCCTGCAGCTCCCAGCTGGGCAGGGCACTGCCGAGGGCAGCCAGCCCCACGTGGGCTGTGGGGAGCTCTGTGGGACAGCCTGTGCCCCCTGTCCCTGAAGCAGCAGGGTCCAGAGGTGCTTGCTGCGGCGCGGGAGCGTGGTTGGGGCCGGGGAAGGAGGCACAGGGTTTCTTCCCCCTGGGCAAGAGAAACCTGGCATTGCAGCAGCTGTGGGTAGGGCGAGCCTGGCAGGGTGCCCGCAGCAGAACAGACCGACTTTGTCCTCTCCTTAGACCTGCAGCGCCTGAACTCAGTCACGGCATAGGTGGCCTGGCGCTCCAGAAAAGGAAAATGCAGTGTCATTCCCACACCGTCTTGGCATCCCTAACACCAAACAAGGGTCAGAAGTAGCACCCTTTCCCCAGTGCCGCTGGTTTTGCTGCGCGAGCTGTGCCCCAGCCCTCTGCAGTCAGCACTGGGGGGGCGGCAGGCACTGGAAGTAAAATCGTTGCTTTGCGCAGGAAACCCAACTTTTGAAGGCGCTCACTCAGGACTGGTGGTAGCTAACGTGTGGGGGGAGGCCGTGTGGTTTTCACACTGGAAAACATCGTTGATCTCTCAGCAGTCATCCTGTGTCTTTACCTCGAAAGGGGAATTTAACAGAGAGCTTGCATTTCTGCCTGCAGTCCCAGGCTAACGCCTGGTCCAGAGGGGCTCGGCAAGGCCAGACAGCTCATGAGGGAGCCATGTGGCTGCACACCATGAAACCCTCCATCCCCACAAAGGCTGGCCTTAACAGTGTGTGTGCTGAACCCTGTTGCAGCCTCTCAGGTTGTCTGGACAAGCCATGTCCCCTCCTACATAGCATAGGACACTGGACTGGCCAGGGACGTACTAGGGGAAGGACCCATTTCAAATTTAGCTGGATGCCGTGTTTAGCTTTCGGGAAACCTGAGGGGAAATGAGAGAGAAAGCACAGAGTTCGTGGAGACCCCAGTTTTCTTTTCAGTCATGCCATTAATTTTGGGGGACACTAACAGCCCCAGTGACCTCTCTCTCACAGAGATGGAATGGCACAGATGGTCTGCAGCAGTATGGAAAGCGGTAGGTCCCAAGCTCCATCTGGTAACTGTAGCCATCACCTTTCCGTGGGATGCTACAAACAGCAGATCTGATTGCACTTTGTATGACTCCTCATGTCTCTCTATCTTGCAGGATGTATATGATGTGATAGAAAAATCAAGAAAGGTTTGTGATTTCTTTGGCATAATTAGTGCCTTCCGAGTGCCTCGCTTGTTAGTCAGTACTCTGTTATTGATGCAGCTCTGACTGGTACAGCTTCTGCCAGAAAAAAAAGCCCCGCATCACTCGGTTCTTTCCAGGCTTAAAATAATGCACGCAGATGCACTGTGTGCACTAGGGACTCCCACACGTGCAAGGCCTTACAGTGAGCGGATAGCTTAACACCAGGCATAAATAATGAGGGGGATGCAGGGTGATGGTAATAATGTGAAGGTACTTTCCATAGGCTGAGATGCGAAGCTTGTAGATCTAGAGAGCTTCTAAAGCAGATTTGTCTGTTGATAGAGACAAAATAGTGGACCAGCATATGCCGTCAATGGCTACCAAATCACACAGAGGTACTTTGCACCTTCTTTGTTCAATGAGCACCTTGAATCAATAGCAGGGGCTGGAAGGATGCTGAAATTGCAATTCCTCGGCTGGCTGGTGTCGTCGCCCTTTCGCCACCCGTGCCAAGCTGCTTGCAGGACTCACGTGGAACAAGACTGAAATGATTTTGCCTGAAGGCCAAGTGACTTGCAAGAGTGGAGTGGGTATAGTAGGACTAAAAGGTTCAGCGTAAGTCACTTGAACTCCTCAGATCCTGGAAATCCCCTCTGAGTTCAAGACCGACAGCTAAGAGTCTAAGGGCTCTATCTGTGCTCAGTCAATTAGTTTTTGGAGGGCTGCAGGTGGATCATCCTCCCGGGGCCTTTCTTCTGAAACTTGTTCTTAGTCATGGACTAACAGGGCCTGAATCTGCTGAACTCTGGGACAAACTGCGAGGGTGATGAGTTTGTCCAGATTTCGACATGGGAACAAGCGAGGAGATGGTGATGAGGCCAAGTGGATGATAAGCTGTTTAATCCTGCTGTTTATTGTGGTAAGAGTTTAAACAAATTGACCAAAGACTTTTACTGGAGGTGCTTCCAACAGGCTCCTATGCAATGCATAGATAGGCTCTTTCGAGGCAAAAGCAAATAAATAATTGGCTGGAAATGCAACTTTCATCACTAATGAACTTCTGCTTTTGTTTGTTTTTTCATTAATGCAGGCTGGGGTTCGATCCTCTGTTCCCGTTACAGAGCAGGAAAACGCATTTGAGAGAGTCACTGGCTTAGCAGAAAGGTTTGTTGTTCTTCTCTTTGCTTTCTATATGGAGTACAAAGATACAGCTGAGATCAAAGAAAGGATACGAATTGCCATAGTACCTAGTTGTCTCGGCATTTTCCTCTTCAGCAGGTGGTTATCCATCCATTCATTTCCCCTGCTGGGGTTGGCTTTTCTATCGGTGTGAATCAGTTGGGGCACGGGCATGATAACCCTCATTGCACCGCAAAGTACCCCCTCCAGGGCCTGGCAAATTTTTACGCCCCTCTTTGAGCTGCTGTGAATGACAAAATGGTGACAAAACATAGTGAAGATTATGGCCCTGATGAACCCGTGCCTGGGGCAGGAACTGATACTCATCTCCCCAAGTGCACGGAGAGATGCTGCCAACAGGGTGCTTAATGCAAACACAGGAGATCAGTGCCACTACCCGTGCCCGGGTCTGCTGATGAAAATGGTGGTGTGGTTCACGTGAAAAAGCAGAAACAATGAGGCACTGGGACAAGGAGTCTGTAGGAGCAAGATGTAGCCCCTCTCTGCCCTAGAAAACAGCATAACGAGCAGTGCCGGTGTTTGGCTTGGCTGCTACAGAGGGCTTTGGTGCACAGAGCCGCTGGCGCGTGGAGCACTTGTCATGTAGTGAGTGCGCAGGTGGCATCAAGAAACTTAAGACAAAGCTGAAAAAAAGTGTAGAGAAGTGGCACATGCACAGAACAGGAAGATCTGGCCTCTTTTCAAAGGGCTGTGGTCTGAAGAGCAAGCTACTTCTGCGGCGGCACTTGGGGACATATCTGATGTCCTACCAAAGTGACAGTCAACATCAAAATACATGGATTTTGTCTGCAGTGCTTGGGTGAGGTACTATGTCTATGTACACTGCCTTCAAGGGCAGGCAAGGAGGCTGCGTGGCGTCCACGGTCGGTGGCTGCATACAGATGAGCCTGGCCTGCCACGGCAGAGCACTGGCGCCGCGGCGTGGCTGAGCAAACCTTCAGCTTCCCAGCACGGGATCAAGTACAGCTGCCTGAAAGACCACGAAGCAGCACTGACATGGGGGGAAGCAGGGCCACATCCCTGTTTTGGAAGTGCAGGGGGTGAGACATGGAAAAGTCACAACATCGGCAGTGTGACTGAACCCGTGATGCCCCAGAGGTATCACCTGGCAGGCAGGCTGGGTCAGCGCACGGACTGTATCTGGGGCTGGCTGTTAAAGCCTGCCTGCAGAGGTGGGAGAGCTGTTTGTGCTCCCCACCCTGCTTAGTCCCTGTTGATGAAGCCCGTGATGCTAAACAGCAGCAGAGCTGTGCCCCATGGCACCGTGATGGGTGTCCTCTCCATCTGCTGCAAGGTCCCCATGGCTGCTGGCACTTACTGCACCTGGGCTACGCTTGCTGCTGGGGAATAACGGCTGACATGTTCCTGCCTCCTCCCGCCCCCAAAGGCATCCCGACTTGGTCATCGCATGTTTTGGGGTTCATCTGATTCGGAGCAGAGCAGACGGGCAGTGCAGCGCCACGGTCCGGGTGAGGTGCCTGGCTCCTTCCCACATGTATTTTGTATTTCTGTGACAAAGTGTGGACACTGGGTTTAACTTCTTTAATATGCACATTCAGATTTTGTGTCCGCTATTTTGGCTGTGCCAGGGCTGTATGCTCTGTCACCAGAGTGCAGACACTTGGCTCCTTGTCAGTGGCCAACCACAGCTTAGGTAAAGTACATGTGTCCCGTGTTGATAGAAGACAAGTTATCTCACAAGCAGCACAACCAGTAAAGCTTTTTTCCCCCCAGGGATTTATGACCTCACCACAGCAATCCCAGTCTCCTACCTGAGTCCTGTGATGCTCCCATTACGGCCCAGCACTCCCGGTGCTGCATTTCCAGCTCCCTGTGTGTCTCCCTGATGCCTGCCATGGTACCACCAGCTCCTCCGCATACCCTCTGGGCTCTGCCCGCCACAGTACCTCGGCTTTCTTCTGTGTCCTTGTGGCCTCCCTGTAATTCCCCAGCTCTCTTCCACGTTGCCTCCCTGCACTTGTTGGATTGCCATTTAGACAAGAAATAGCACATGCTGAGATTAGTCCAGAGCTGGGTCGGTCATGTTTGGATAGCTGCTGGCGTCAGACTCAGCAGCTGGGTGTGTGCCTCCTCTTGGTAGCCTTGAGGGGGAATGGAGAGAGTCGGTGTCATCTACATGGCCACCAACTCTCACAAACCTTGTAGGAACTTTGTATCTCCAAGAGCTCTGTCTGCCTGCCAAATTTTGTTGACTGTTGTAAAAAACTGTGAGTTGTGGATGTGGACGAGGAGACAGCATGACCATGTTAACTGATTTCCATGGGAATGTGTGTATGTCGGATGCTGCGTCTCACGGGTGGAATTGGACCTGCTGCTTGGGACCTCCTAGGTCTGCTCAGCACATGACCATGGGTGAACCCATGAAATGGAAAGGACCTGGGATTATTTAGCAGGAAGGTCTGTCTTTGTTAAGTGCACTGCCTGGAGAGGGCAGCTTTGAAGTCCTGATTGGCATTGGCTTATTGCTATAAATATATAGAGAGAACATTTTTGTGCTCAGAACATTTCTGGATGCACAACAAAGGGGGAGGAAGCGAACAAATGGAGTGCTGTGGGAAGAAGTTAAACGGAGCACTATGTGTGGAGCTTCAATCAAAGCATCGCTAGGTAACTTCCCTTCTCTTCAGGGGTCATTATTCCTGCCTGGAAAAGTCAGGGTGGAAACTCAGCTCTGTACTGCACAGGACCTCTGTGCTGAGTCGAGACAATGGCAAGTGCATGTGCAGTGGGATAATGTGGTATATAATATGCATGAGCAGATGTCAGCACTCTCCGAAATAATCCCTTCTGTGCTCCCAGTGAGTGCAGCACATCCATTGACAATCTATGTGTGTGTGTGGGACCATTTATCCAAAGAGGTTGTTTCTTGACCAGCACATGGAGGCTGCTGTGGTATCAGGATGATCAGAGCTTCCTCTTGGAGTCCTTAGGTTGCCCTTTTTTTGGAGAGGTGCGGCTACACGCAGTGGTCTTGCTTCATCCCTGCTGTCTTAGTGGATGCAGATTGTGGCAGGGAAGGGTGAACGCTGGGGCATAACTCAAGGAAGGTAAGTACTGACCCTGTTGCCACCAGTGGCAGATAGAGTTGAGGTTCAGCAGGAGCCCTGCTGGTAGAGGCTGTCTTGCCCTCATCTCCCAGGGATGGGGAGAAGTCTCCCTCCCTCCTAGCCTCTGCCCCACATGGCACTGGATGGGGGTCTCATTGCTGGAAGCCCACAGTGAAGCTTTACCAAAGCTGAGGACAGGGTGCATGGGAAATTGTCGTGTCCGTGTGCTGTTTGCTGGTGCAGCTCCTGAACATGACCCTGTGCTGTTGAATAGCCCAGAGTGATGAAGAGCTCGGCTGAAAAGGCAGTGATTTGTGGGGCTGGTCTGGTACGCTGGTTCAATGAGACCTGCTCCCTGGCACTGACAACTGCCTTTCCTCTGGGAAGGACACCACCCAGGACCAGGCTGCCAGGGACCTATTAAGTTGCCAAGATGCCTTTCTCAGAGGTTTCCCGGCTCTTAGAAGATGAGGCTCAGTTCAGCCAAATTAGGGAGAATGGGGTCTTTCTTCCTCTGCTCACTAGCAGAGTTACCTGGACTAGCATCCCTCCAACCCTCTTTGAATCTATCTTTCCATTTTCTTTCCAAAGGGCTGAGTAATTACGTTATTCAGAAGCTGTTAGTAACACAGTAGACTGACCCCCTCTGTCCCAGACTGTCATTTTCATGATTTGCATTTCAAGATGCACAATAATAGTTGTGTGTGGTTTTGTTTGCCATGGCTCAGCTTAGCCCCCAGCAGTCTTTACAAAGCACATGACCTGGTTTATTACAGGACGTGGAATCTGTCCTCCCGCTCTTCAAGAAATACACAGATAAGCTGGTGGCCATTGGCAAGGTAATCTGCTCTGATTTCTGCATAAGCAGAGTTTGCTTGATTTGACTATATGCAAACTGCCTTAAGGTGCACGTAACTCATTGTAATCTCTGGCTGCTTACATTCCTCTGCATGGATAGATATGAAACGAGTTGGGATTAAAACCCAAAACTCTATTTTCCTGGCTAAATGACCCTGCAGGAGTAAAATGAAAATTGGAAAATCCCACAAGGCGGGCGTATTGATAGACATCTGAAATGCTGGTTTCCTGCAACAAAGACATTGCAGGGAAGCTAGAGAAGCTACTTTAGATCTTTACCAGGAGTATTTTCCTAGCTGATGTCACATTTTCTTGATTTTTATTATTCATATGTTACTATATTTCCAGGTATGTTGCCTTTTGGAGGGTGCTGCTTTCTGCTCTGTTTCTTCATTGCTAAGAGCTTCTGCCACTCTCCTGAGAAAATTAAGCTAGCGAAGGCATTAGATCCCCACAGTTTGAAGTTCATCACATTTTGTGAAGTCTTAACTGGCTCTTTGTGCGGGTTGGGCTGGACTTCACGCCATAGCTCATGTCCACACCTCAGCAACGCGAGGAGCAGCAGAGAGTCCTTGCGCTGCAGCTGGCCACAGCAAAACAACTGGACTTGCCGGTGTGAGCCAGAAACGTTTCACGCAGTGTCTCCTTCATACATCGGACTTTAACTAGGCTCGACACCTGTTTCCTGCATCACAGCTCCACAGGCATCCTCTAAGGAACACTAGGGGTTGTTTTGAAGTTTGAGTTTATCCAAGTATTCAATGGCTTGAGATGAAAAAATAACAATACTTGTGAGCACTTACATCTAGGAGTGTGGCGTCTTTGCCAAACGTGAACTAGAAAAATGTTCTTTTCCAGCTGTGCTTCTGCTAAGGATGTGGGAAACTTCCTAGCCTTTCTCCCAAAGGAGACTTCTTTTTACGGTTCTTCACCTTTTTCTGTTAGTACCCACACCATCCTTACAGTGATAACTGGGTTATGCTTCCCTAAATGGACCACTCAGGATTTAGACTTGTGATAATTACTCTCAAGGCTTCATTCTTCTCTCCCACGCTACATGACGTAGCAGAGGAAAGGTTCTCATTGAAACAAGGGGAGAAAAATGAAAGAGGGCCTGCTTTCGCCTCCAGGGAACTTGGCTAGTGATTTGCCCATGAGGCCCAGAAGCAGATGTGCCTCCTGTCCAGTTACTCTTAAAATCTCCTTCCTGACTCAAGTTCAGGTTTCAGCCCTTCATATATGTAACTTGCAATGGAGGAGGGAGGATGGGACAAAGAAGCTTATCTTCTTATTAATATAAATAAGCATGCTGCATGCAGTTTATATACGTGGGGAAGGGTCATAGCCATATTCACATAGGTGCCCAGGGCACTGACAGAATAAAAACGAGTTAAATTTAATCCAATACTTGCGAACGACTCTCTTAAACTTCAGATGGATGCAAATAGCAACAAAAATGAAATAACATGTGGCCAGCAGTGATTGCTGGAAAACAAATATGTGGAGGAAATCAAAGATCAGATTTTCTGGAGCACTACTGCTTTGCTGTGCACCGTCCGTGTAATCTGGCCATAAGCCAGTTTGAGTGATCAGGAGTGGGTGTTTTGGGTATAGTCCATTGACAGCTATTTCACTTATACCCTTTGGACCTGGCATAGCAGATACAAAGGTGGGGCTGGAAAAAAGGGCTGAGTGTTTATCCCAGCCTGCTGCTTTTGGTCTCTGTCCAGTCCAGGGTGAGTCGGAGCAGCCCCTGCTCACTCTGTGCCCTCCAGCTGTAAGGGCCTGCTCAAAACAGCATCAGGAGAGAGTCAATGTAAAGGGGGACTTGAAACTACCTTTGCTTGTGACTTCTGACATGTCTTATGCTGCTAAATCCACAAAAAATAGGGGTCTGGATCCATGGAAAGGGAGATCTGTCTATGTTTGGTTTGGGAAATCGCTGTGGGAGAGTATCCTTCCCCCAGGCTGCCTGCCCTGTAGAGTCAATCTGTGATTGCAAACCAGGTGAGGTCCTTTCCCTCGCACTTCCGATAGCAAAAGGATGCAGATCAAGCAGTGCCCTCCATGGTAACTGTTCAGTGCCATCATCTTAGTATGTGTTTGGTGGACACGCACCACCACCAAAACTGGTGGAAGTAGAAGGAAAACTAGAAGGAAAAAGAACAGGTCTGCCTTGCTTTTCCACAGCCATCGTGGCTGCACGCATCAAGCGGGTGCAAAGCCTTCCTCTGAACCGCACATGACTGTCTTCCTGAGTGACCTGTGCTCCTATCTCTCCACTGTGCTCCGAGTGCCAAGTTTAACTCTGCTCACCTCCACAGCTGCTCTTTATTGCTAATGGAAGGCTATTGCTTTCTAAAAGTAAATAAACTAGTATTTAAGATAAAAACGATGAACTCACTCAGTGTCACTCTGCTTTTCTAAGGCATGTGTTTGCATTGAGCAGAAACGTGCATCCTTGCTCAGCTGGCAGACAAACGATTGCTTTCCTGAAGGAGGAAGGTAGGCATTGCTCCTGTGTTTTTTTAACAGTGGGTACAGGCTTAGAAATAATTTATTTTTTGGAAGTGATCTGTGAGATGACTCCACTCACATACAAGAACTTCACCCATTGCCTCTGCTTACACAGAAGTGATAGTAATGCATCTCTGCCTTGAATGTACGTGTCAAGATTCAGTAAGGTCAAGAGAGCTGGGCAGAAGGCACTGGGGTGCTACTTAGTACTGACCTAGTAACCTAAGTAATCACAAAGTACACCTGAACAAGTGTGTCAGATGGAAAATTAGTGAAACAGAGACCAAGGAAAGTAATGTAACTTTGGGGGGAACAGTGAAGGTAGTGGAGCAAATCAGCTACTGCCTCAGCATTAGCCGATGTGGTGGGTTTTTTTAATTAGGGTAAGAAAGTATGATTTAATGAGGTTTTTTTTCTCCTTGTGGACTATTTTAAGCTGATGTGTATATTCCAAATTTTACTTACCTAATGGGGAAAAAATGTATATCCTTTCCACTCCTTTAAAAACAATTAGGTTTATGCATAGCTTAAAATATAAGCATGGCAGAAGACAACAGGACAGAAAAAAGGGGCTGTGGACCTGGAAGAGAAGTAGCTGAGCAATTATAGCAAAGATTTTTCCTATATTTGCAAGTCCTAATACAGACCAGGCAGGTGCTAACTGAAACATGTGCCCATTACTAGTCCTCTGGTGACTGATAAGTTAATTTGGTGGTACTTGCCTACCTACCAGAGGGCTGAAGGAATCTCAGCAGCTATTTCACCATATGGAGGGCAGGGTTAACAAATCCAAGCTTTGCATTTTTCAGTGACTGTAGTACTGCCTATAATCTTGGAGTCTTCTTGTCCTGCTGTAAGAAAACCTGATACACAGTGTTCGGGTTGCTCAACTCTGCAGCCTGATCCCAGTTCCCTGGCTTTCTTACGTACATTGTAGGTGTTCAAGACGTACTGCTCCATAACTTTGCTGGGAGACAGTCTGTCACTCTGGAAGGGGTACAAGCTGGCTATTATTTTTCTTTTCCTCCGGCTGTTACAAGGCATGATCAGGTTAGTCCTTGCAGAGTTCCTGGAAGCCATTTCAGGAGGGTTATAATTGGATTGCATGAGCCTTGGCCTTTTGCCTTCTCTTCCAACTATCGTTTTCCAGTACCTGAATCAATGCAGAAGGAAAAGTGATACTAGCAGGGATGGGGGGGCTGGCTGGGGGGTGACTTCCACGTCATGAAAAATGTCAATGCCCCCGTAAACTTGTTTTCCTTTGGAATGAAAATGAGACACTGGGATTTTTTGGATTTTGGAAAAAAACATGAGAAAGAGACCTCATGTAGCAGTTTGAAGCTAAGCCTCCCACAGGCTGTTGTTTTCAAACAAAACTGTCCATTTTGAAATGAGAGGCTGATTTTTTTTTTCTGTATTTCCCAGGTAAAACCAAACATTTCAACACTTCTTAACTGAAAGTTCAGTATGAAATTCACAGTGAAATGATTTGGTGTTTATAAATGAAAGAAAGTTTCCCAAACATGTAAGTAACTTTGGTCCCTCAAAAATGCAGCCTTTCCCAGGCCAACCCTTTGTCAGGGAGCAGCGGGAGCTTCACCTTCACCACCGTCCATCCAAACATTGCCCAGCTCTGCTTTTGCCCCAGGCTCTGGCTGCTCCATCACCTCCCTCTGGCCTGATGGAGGCACAAAGTCTTCTGTTTCCAGCACTCAGACATTTCCCCTGGGAGAAGCTGAGCTGACAGGAGAGTCACCAAGAGTACTAAATCTGCCTAGGTAAAAGGAGGCAATAATGAGCTCTCCCTATCCGTTCTCTTAGGCTGGGAGGAGGGATGCTGGGATGTTTCTGAGCACGGTGCTCCCGAGCTGCCAGACAGGTCGTGGCTGAGCTGTTCTTTCACCAGTGTGTTAAACTGACCCGTGTCTCTTCAGCAGCTTTGTGAGTCTGCTTTCTGGCATCCAACATCGCTTCTGTCCTGTGCGTAGCTCCTAGGAGCCCACGGTTGTTGTACAGCCAGCGGAGAGAAGTAAGCACCCAAAGCAGAGTTATTCTCAGGACCCAAGTTATTTCCTCTTCATTCCCCTCCTAAGGTTTCTAAAAGCTATAAGCTGTTGGTACTGTCTGAGGTCTTAAGGGACATAAATACTCTGTTCAGCCTGTGTTTGCAGTTCATTGGAAATATAGGATTATCTCCGAAGGCTTAAACAGTCTGAATGCCATTCTGGCAGAACCGGTACTTATTTTGCGTGTTGCTATATTGATTGCTGTAATGAGACTGACTTTCTCATGGGCTATTCTGTCTTGTTTATTTTCCTGGCTGTTAAGTTAATTAAACAGATTCCACTGCAGAACGTTTGCTTGAAGACTGATCCCCCTTCCCTTGCTCCAAACAAAGAGGTATAGTCAAAACCATGTAGATTAGTCCCTACATTTATGCTCCTTTAAAATCCTTTTCCTGTATTCTCTCTTAAAGTTCATGCACTTTAAGAGCCTTAGTGCTATGTAACATTTACATATGTTCTTTTTTACTATCGATTAGGTCTTTTCCAACCTACATGATTCTATGATTCTGTATATATGTAAGAGTCCCAGGGATCTCACAAGATGGAGAAACAATTTGTAAGTCAACACTTCAGCTGTTGGGCTGACATTATATGACCGTTGCTCCAGTAAAACACACTAATGAATGTATTCGTGGACACATCAGGGATGTCAGGTGCTGGGTGAGTGCCGGAGGTGCCGAGTGCCCTCTGTTCCCAGTGGTGCCATCAGGAGCTGGGCGTAGTGTTGAGGGGGTCAGTGTGCAGGCAGGAGGTGGAAGCAGAAGGCCAGGCTCTCCCCTGCTCTCTAAACATCTGGACGAAGTAGATGTCACTCACATGCAAAAAGCTCTAGGTGCTCTGGGGTTGTCCTACCAGAGGAGCTGCCCGCTGGCCGGCGGCTGTGGCAGTAACGGCATGGCTGATAAGGGCACTAGGCTTGTCTCCCCTGATAATAAAAGGGAGGGAATTTTGTGTGAGAGATTCTGGGTTTGCAGCTAATCTGAAATAGTTTGTATCTTGCTAGGTGTGCTGCAAAAGACAACTGTTCGAAAGAGTCTTTGGAGAACGCTTGGAGTGCTTTCCCAACACAGGAGTTCCAACAAGGACAGTCCCTCTTGGTGTCTGGCTGACTTCCTGTTAAAATGATTAATGCTCCTGGAATGTTAATGCATTTTCCATAAAGTACTGTCGCAGCCAGGGTCTTGGGCGGGCATCTTTTATTGTTATTCAGTCTAAACAAAAAAAATCCTGCTGATTTTTAGTTACCAGCTGGCTGCTGGTCAGCCAGCATCTTCCCCATTGAATGGATGGAGACCTTTAAAGAATATGGCTCTCTTCCTGCTGATAACCTCTTCAGAGAGAAATTGGGAACTTCAAGCTGTTACTAAATATTTGGTTTGCCTCAACAGTAAAAGTAGCAACGTTTCTCAAGCTTGGGTGAGCAATCTGTCTCTAAAATACAAGCGCATTTCCGTACTAGGCTTTTAATGGCTCCAAATTCACATGTCCCTTCCATTTAATTTTCGAAGGATGTGTGTGCATGGACCAGGCAGGTAAGTTGCAGTGAATCAAGTAGTGAAAGAGAGTTGGAAAATTTCAGTTACATTGTGGTGTTTTTTCATGAGTATAGTGCTTTAAATTGTTGTGACTCTTACCTGAGACCTCCTAGAAGCGGAGAGGACATTTTATCCTTATTGCTCTGAATGGTGGTTTCACCAGCTAATTGCTTCAACATTGCTATATACCCCTACGTAGATGGGGCAGGGAGCGGGAGCTCTCAGTGGACATTCTGCATCCACAGAAGGATACATCTGCGTTAGTCACTTGGGATCCCGCTATAGCCAGTAGAGAAAACTCTTAGGGAGCAATTCCTCTCACGTTACTGAACTCTTACGCGCTGAGTTGATAAATGGGTTGTGTCAGTGGAAACCTGCAATATCTCCCCGGTGTACTATTTAGGATGGGATGAACTGCAGCCTAGCAGTTCCTCGGGCTATGGGTGAACCGAGCCAACCTGCTCAGACACAGCTGGCTGCATCTGCATGGCTTCTCTAATCACTTCTGTCCCACGGTCCTTTGATGGGTCAGGTTGATGTCACTTTATCTCTCTCACAAAAGAGCTTGTCGATTATCTTTTAGGAAAGAAATGAACCCGAGAAAATCAGGATTGTCTCCCAGCCCATTGCTGTGGTGAAAGGCATATCACTGGAAGGAGTTTGTGAAGTAACAACTGAAATGCCCCAAAGCTTTACCCCAAAGTTAACCAACCTTTGAGTGAATGAGTGCTTGTCAAAAATGAGAATGTTCATCCAAGACAACCCTTCTGCACATCATGCTTTTTATTAATTTTTGTGGGCGTATACACTTTTCTTGCTGTGTATAAAGGATTCAGATGGAAGTTGCATTTTTTGTAATATATGAAGAGACTGTTAATCTTGGCAAATAAGAACCCAATAAATGTTACCTACTGTATTTGTTCACAATTATTTTTTGTACACAAAATTCATTTTGTGTATGTAATTTTCTTCCCCTGCTTGCTTTGGTAAGAAACTCAGGGGTAAAATTCCATTACGTATATGAAATTGATAGCTAACTACAAAAGGAAAACCAGATGGCAGCCCGACAGAAGCACCAGATGTACGTTTCTGCATCTTTTATATGGATTGAGACACACAGAAACACAGATTTCTATTGTTTACAGTAGAGGAGTTCATTGCCCGTATTTTAAAATTCAGAACTTTTCTCTGATACTTAAGAGTATACTTCTATATTCCCGTCAGTACATCAAAAATTGAATCCAGGTCGTTGGCAAACATGCCTACTGTGGGCAGTCATATTCCAAAATTGAGGTGGCCAGACAAACACCTGGAGCTACAAACAAATTTCAGTTAAGTGCCTTGTGTTGCAAGCGCTCATTCTCCAGGTGGGATTATGGCTTTATCTTGTGGGGAGAGTGGGCAAATGTTGCTGGAATGAGGACTGCATAGGAGGAAGAGGATGTTTACGTTTTCCCCTGTATTCTCTAATAGCTTTCAATCAAGAAATTTAAACATGTTACTCTCCGACTACTTTCTTTCAAGTCCAGCTTATTGAGGTTTGTTTAATATCCTGCTAAAATAGTTCATTTCTAGCTTAGTTGGAACTTCAGATCTTTTGTTCTGAAATCCCTTTCTTAAGCTGCTGTAGTTTTCTTGTTTAAACAACTGGTCTGGAAGACAAGTACCTGGTGCACTCCTGCCATGTAGGTTTTCTCTGCATCGAGAGACCAACTTTTGCATTGAAAATCATAACCAAGAGTTAAATGCATTATAAAATAATGTTTAATTTTTTTCCTTTAGAGACTGAAATACATCGTTTGAAACATTAAAAAAAAGAAAATCTGGAAGTCTTAACTGTGTGCCTGCTGTACATAAAAATTCTAGTTTTACTTCAGAAGTGTTGATATTTTGGCAACATTCTACATTGTTCATTTCAGACTTCTAACCTTGGGCTCAAGTTTTACAAAGATGGATTGACTTGTGGGGTTTTTTTTGGGGGTGGCTTAGATACCGTTTTGAGGTTTGGAAGAAGGACATAACTAGAAATTGATACCACTGAAATAATCCAGCTAGGAGTGTCAGAAAGCTAATTACACCCTGAAAGCAGCACTCTATAGCTGGGTTTCCTTTATTTTGTGAAATGCCCTGGACTGAAGCAAAAAGGCACCTTCTGAGCCATTTTTTTGTACAAAGATGGCATTATCTGCAAGATAAAATTAAAGTTTGGAAATAGTTATGAAAATACATTGTTCTACAGAAGGAACAATAACACCACTACATTTCTAATTGCTTTTTAACTTTCTTCAGCCTGAGAATTTGAGTGCTTGGCCTCTGCCTGACTTCTGAAATTTGGGCACAAGAAAATAATTGCTGTGGAGTAAATTAGTATCAGCTACTTCCCAGTGACTGCCTGATACATAAGATGTATTTTAGCCTTTTCACAGCATTCAGGAAAACAACTTTGTTAACGTTTGGGTATAAATGAACAATTTCTGGCTCTATCACTAATAGGAATATTCAGGAGAGCCTAAATTTTCAGTTAGAGGTAGATTGAAAAAGGATAGCAGCAGTTTTAAGCTAAACTTGTGCTGTAAACCTTGACATCAGTATTCTGTTTTTAGCTTAATAAATTGTCCATGAAATGTAGAAATCCAAGGACGCGCTTTTTAAGTGAACTCCTGCAATGGATGTTTCTTATGGGATAACTTTATCTTGCTGGGCAACTACGTTCTTGGCACTGCTTCTCATACAAATGGGTGTAAATCAGAAGTAATGGTTGTGAAGCCTCTGAAATACAGCGGTGTAAAAAGTCAGGGGATGAGTATCAAAGCTTTGCCTTGATGCTGTCCATTTGGTTTGCCTTTTCCTTTCTTTTTTAGGAAGGTACTTCTGGAGATAAACGTCCCCAAAGACGGAACTGTATTGACTATACCTCATCAAAATCAACCTGGTTTTATTTCACCAAGATCAGTGCAGCTGTAGCAAAGGTGGATTTGGCTTCGTGTTGATCTGTTATAAATAAACTTACTTCTTTCTGGAAAAAGTCTCCTCTCCTTATGGGAGGTAGCTTTCATCCAGGTGCTGCTTCCACTGCCAGGCTTAGCCTCTTTTTCTCTACAGTTCCCTGATGTCTAGTTATTTCTTCCCTGCAGGATCCCTGTGCAGGAAGCAGATGATGCTCTGTGTGCTGAACTGTAAGGCGGATAGAGGAGACGATGCTCTGTGGGCGCTGTGGCAGTGAAACCCCAGGCGTGCCGGCCATTCTAGAGTGGTCTGAATTAGAACCTTTCCCTGAGGGTATTAGCTGGCACAGCTCTGCCTGCTGCACGGAGCCAAGGGTGTAACAGTAGGAAAAGGAAGAATGAGGGAAGAACAAAGCCTGTTTTCCTCTGTCGTTAAGAAGTAAATGTTATCTTTGGATGGACTTTGAAGTCATCCAAAATTCAGCAGGGGTGGGGGTGGGGTGGGAAATGTTAAATGAAATCAGCTGTAGATTAATGTTTACACCTTCTTCCAAAAGAACAAGAGTTGTTTAGGATGCTAACGCCACATCTATATGACTCAACCAAAGTGGCACGGTCCTTTCCCTGGCCCCAAGGCCAACCCACAGCCTGTGCCAGGGATTGCTGTAGCAGTTCAGCAGTGTGGACGACTGGGTCCCAGTGACCACGAACGGGACCCAGAGAAAGCGTAGATGTAGTCTCAGGTGTGTTTTCAGCATATTTCTACCAATGTGTAACACGGACATACGTTCCTGAAGTGAAAGCCGGCTATTCTGTTGCTTTGATAATGTTTGTTTCAGTTCCCACTACACTTCTTCCTCTTGAAGTCCTGTTTTAAAAAAAGCTTCATTGCTACAGCACGTAGCACTTGAACTGTGAAGTAAGGCAGAGGAATTCAGAAGAATTTACCCAGCATCTGATCTTACACAGGAAAACTAAAAATAAATCGGGCTTTTTCTTGGTATGAATGAAAGAGGCAAGAGGGGCCTGAATCTGACATAGGTAACTTCATTTTTAAAAAGCAGGTTTCTAACACACACCTGTGATCTGCAAATTCAGGATTCACTTCCAGTAGTCTCTAAAAATCCATGGTGCCTGCCATCATCACTACCGTTGCTCAGCTAAGTGCTCAGGGAAAGCAAACATAGCCAAATTAATATTTTGAAGCATGTGTTCGTATTATTATTCATGCTGTAAATAAGATCAGGAACTGTGGCTTACATAGATCACCTGATCTTGAGTAACATACCAACTCATAATTAGTGAGGGAACTTAAGACTGATGGCTAAGCGCATCTACCACACAGACACAGATCTGATTAGGCTCTGACATATCTGTGAACAATGCACGGTGTGTTATTTGCAGAACACACGCCAAATGATTTCCCACAAAAGCCAGTAAAATACTTCTAACGTCGTTAACAAACTTAAATATTTCTGTATTTTCCTAATGCTCTTTGGAGAACAATCTGGGTTTTTATTAGGGTACGGTGCCAGCAGCGGCAGAATTACAAACCGTGACAGGGGCTGCCAGACACTGCTCCTGTGCAGACATCTACCGAGCAGGGTTTGAGGGAAGATTGCTTACTGAAGTGGTATCTAACCGCCTCCGCACGTGAGCCAGAGGGCCAGTTTTCTGGGGTATGTGTCAAATCAAATTTCAGAGGTTGAGTGGAAACGAGGAATGTTTTGCCTGCGGCTCTGCAGGCAACGAAGGGCTAGGGTGGATGCACGCGCCCCTTGACGCACCCGTCCTGGTCACCCTCCGCCGCAATTTGGGCCTCCGTCTCTGCCCGCCCGTCTCCTGTCACCAGTACATTTCTCCGCACCAAATCTTCTTATCGCAGGGGAAGGCCAGCGATTAACGCGCAGGGAGCGGTGTGGCCTGCGTGTCCGTGGCACAGACGGCGCAGCAGCCGATGCCGCCCGCCCAACCGGAGGTGGGCGAGGGACGAGCTGCCAAGCGTAGGTCTGTGACCGCTCAGCCTTGCCTGCGCAGGACACACCGGCCAAGAAAGCAATTACAGGAGTGATTCTGCTGCTCCTTCCTCAGGGATGTCGTGGGGATTGTTTACATCATTCCCGTCTCCGTATGGTTCTCAGTCACCCGCACGGACAGCCTTTATAGGTTCAGTTTAAAAGACTGGGGGGGGGTGGGGTGCAGAGAGAGAGAAAGAGAGAGAGAGAGAGAGAGAGTACACACACCCACACCCCCACACCCACACCCCCACACCCACACCCCCACACCCACACACACACACACACACCCCCCACACCCCCCCCCCCCCCCCCCCCCAACGGCTTCGCAGCGATCAGGGCTGCAGCAACAGCCTTTCAAACCCACCCTCGGCCATTTCAGTGCCGCCCCGCCCGACGAGACCCCCGCCATTCGCCGGGACCGCCTCCCGCTCCGCCCCGCCGGGCCGGGCCGCGGGGGCCCGGCCCCGGGGTGTGGGCGGCCGGGGCGGGGCGGTGGCGGCGTGGTCTCGGCGGCAGCGGCGGAGCCGGAGCCAGAGCCGGAGCCAGAGCCGGAGCCGGGTGACCTTGGCAGGCAGAGCCGGGCTGCGCCCGCCGCCGCTACTACCGGCGAAGCTGGGTGGGGAGACGGCCGAGATGGTGGAGGACGGCGGCGAGGAGGAGGCGGAGGGGGAGAGCGGGGAGATGCCGGCGGCCGCCGCCGCCGTGCCCCGCCTGCAGCGTTGCAACGGCTTCCTCCCCGGCAAGGAGGCAGAGGACGGCGGGCGGGCGGCCCCGGCGGGCGGCGGGGAGCGGGCGGCGGCGGCGGAGACGGAGACGGAGACCGAGGCCGAGGCCATGCTGTCGGCGGGCGGCGGCCGGGTGGAGACGCGCCTGTCGCGGCGGCGGTTGGCGGTGCTGGCCGTCTTCAGCTGCTACTCGCTGGTGAACGCTTTCCAGTGGATCCAGTACAGCATCCTCAGCAACGTCTTCGCCGGCTTCTACGGCGTCTCCTTCACGCAGATAGACTGGCTCTCCATGGTCTACATGGTGGCCTACGTGCCGCTGATCCTGCCCGCCACCTGGCTGCTGGACGCCCGTGGCCTGCGCCTCACCGCCCTGCTGGGCGCCGGCCTCAACGACCTGGGCGCCTGGCTCAAGTGTGCCAGCCTGGCCCCCGACCGGTACCCCCTCACCCTGGCGGCCCAGGCCGTCTGCGCCGTCGCCCAGGTCTTCATCCTGGGGCTGCCCTCACGCATCGCCTCCGTCTGGTTCGGCCCCACCGAGGTCTCCACCGCCTGCGCCGTGGCCGTGCTGGGCAACCAGGTAGGGGCGACGGGCGGAGGGGGGCAAGGGAGGCTTTGGAGAAGTGAGCTTCCTTAGAGTTTGGCGTGGCATCGATTTAAAAATAAGTCGTTTAAGTGGGAAAAACCATTCTCCAGGAAATGGTTACGGGGCAGCATTGGAGAGAGGAAAAGTGGGGGAGCGGGGGCAAGCGCGGAGGTGATGTTACACCCCACCCTCCCTGGCCTTGATTTGCAGGACCCTGGCTGTATGGCAGTGTGTAGCAGCTTGCACGCTTCTGTCAGCTGCCTGAAGTACATCAGTCAAGACCCTTTGCAGAAGTTGTCATGCTCCGCTTTCTCTTCCTCTTGCATTTGGCATCATTCATGTGACTGAATCCACACCCAGCTGGAGGGGGGGGTGAAGTACCTGAACTTTCATGGAGAGCCCCAGTGCCAACATATATTAGTTCCTGCTATCTAAAATACGGCCTCGAATTGCTAAGTGCCAGTAGTCAATGCCCTGCTGTCTCATGAAGTTTTCTGTAATGCTGTGATAGTTTGCGTCACTGTGGGGAGCGATAACTGAGTCTCAGATTTCCTTGAGCTCCCTGGTCCTGGCTGGTTTCAGAGAGCTGGAACAGGCATATCTGAAAGTACGGGTGAAGATATGATGCTGATGGGTTTTTCTTTTTCTTCCCATAGCCTTGTTCTCGCCCCTTGCCACTGTCCCTGCTTTTCTGTGGCAACAAAATGTTAAGATTCCCATCAGCATCACTGGTGCAGGCTGAGGTCATAGGTACAGTTTGATTAAGGTAATGGGGGATTTTTTTTTTCCTCGTGCAAGTCTAATGATTTTATGTTTGTGCACTTTGGATTATTACAGCGATAATATTAGTGTTACATATTTACAGTTAGGGTTGCTCATTAGCTCATACCTGGCTGTTTCCAGTTTTCCCAATGCTTTTCCAAAACAATTTTTTTTTGCATTGAAGTCTTCCAGTGGACAAGTCAACTGTCCCTTTTGGACTGAAGACTTTGGGGGTTGTTGGTCGGTTGTTTTAGCAGTTTAGCAAAAATTTTGCATCTGCGTCCCAGAATCAGGTTAAAGGTTTCTCTGGCAGCTAAATTTCCACTCTTCCTGACATGCACCAGTCCTCCCAGTAGCAAGGAGTTACTGGGGTTTCAGTTCTACAGTACAGTGCCAAGGATCCAGCTGGGAGTCTGAAACCGATGCTTTGCTCGGATGCTGAGATGTGGGGGCTGAAGTGGTGCGGGAGAGGAGCAGGAGCGCAGGGATGGGCGGACAGGCACCACGAGAAAGATGGACAAGGAAAACGGGAGCAGAGGTGTGAACAAAATAAACCTTAGTTATTCTGGGTTCTGGCGTATTCCCTCCAGAAGCTAGGGCTGATCTTAGTGTGGTGACGTGTTTGATGGCCCTCTGCCAGGGAAACACCTGTGAAACGCACTGACAGTGTGTTTCGGCTCCCTCTGGCAGTCCTGCGCAAAGGGTAATGGCTTATTCTGCAGCTATGTCGTACCCTGCTAACTCAGAGCTGTGTGCTACACAAGTCTTAAGATCCCAGTCCTGCTTGTGACCCATGAAGACTGATACGGTGTCAAACAATAGAATTTCTCTGTCCTCAGTTTTTGCTTTCTTAAAAGTAACCTCTCAAAAGCTAGATTGAAGGAGTAGTGAAATGACAAATTAGGCACTCGAAGTTAGAAGTAATGTTGTCTGTATATCCCAATGCAGTTCACTTCTGCATACGCATTACGATACAGTCTCACTGTACCTGTTTAATTCCACGAGGTGAACTATGTAACAGAATCGGGTTGCTGTAACCAACTGGGCTGTTGGTCATCTGATTTCTTATCAGATACTTTACATCGCTTCAGAGCTACAGCAAACGGGGCTGGGACCGCAGGCAGGGGAGGGACAGAGTAGTTATGAAAAATCAGATTGCACCCATTATCTCTTGAAATGTGTTTTAGCTGCAAATGATCAGCAAATCACTGGGAATGCGGCGATGTACCTGTCAAGGGTTGTTAGGAGTGGCAGATTTCCACAAATATTTAGCATCTTAAACTGGGCACACCGGACTCATTGGAACTCTGGATCCTTCTGGCCTTAACCTCTCTAGGTGTAAAAGGTGAAAAATGGTATCACTTGACTTTCTTGGAATATTGTGGGTACTGTACTGTCTCACATTGGGGGAGGAAAAAACATACCTTAAGAAAAAGAGTAATTGTGTACTCAGTTCATGTTTGTAGGGTTAATATACTGGAGGGTGAGGATAAAAAGAGACGAATTCTTCAGGTGAGCACTGGATACTGTGTAAATCTGATGGTCTGTGGGGGGAAAAAAAGGCGGCAGCAAAACCCTCATCGGGCATATGCACAAAGGGCACTTTGTAAGCACATTGACACACCTTTAGTTTGAGTACTTTCTGAGTGTTGGACTTGCTCCTCTAACAGTCTTTGGTGCTCTTTTTTTATTTTTTTACCTGAAATAGATGCAGCGTTTTTTAGTTTAAAAAAAAAAAAGTTCTAACACTTTAAAATGCAGTTTAGTTTTGGAGAGGCAGCAGAGGGAAATTGGAGAGTAGTCCAAGACTGTTGTTCCTTCATGTTTTAAAATGCTTTATGTATATATACCCAAAATTTCAGTCCTTGTTTTTTCTCTTTTTAATACAAAATCAGTTGCTACATTGGAATTGACTCCAGATACAAACCCACTACTATTTTATTTTGTGATTTTTTTTTTCTTTATTTCCTTAGCAATAATTGCAGATGTAGGTTTTGGGTTTGTGTTCTTAATAAGGATGCTCCTTTTCTCTTGCTCTTCTCTGCTCTATCGGTTCTGCAATAAACCTTGCATGTCAGTCTTTGTTACTGTAGTGGCAGGATGGTGGAGCGTTTTGATCGAGAAAAAGAGAAGAGCGTTTCTACAAGAGTAGCTGGAGTCTTCTGTCATCTCTAGGCTTTCAGTTGCAGGATGACTGATACGAATTTATGTGCATGCACAGTATTTTCCTGTGAAAGATTCTTCTGCAGAAAAACTTCCTTAATGCTTAGTTGTTAAATGTGCTATATACTGGGTGTAGTATTGTAGTTTAATTTAGAAATGAAAAGGTTAAAACCTGAGTTGTGGAAGACCTGATTGTGAAATGTCATTGAGAGCAAATGGCTCAGAAATATGGTACTAAAAGAACACTTTTCCTTCATAGTTTTATTAACGCTTATTATGATACAAATTCTGAATTCTACCTGGTAAGGCTTTTCACTTCTGTTAATTTTTATGTTCACAAGGAAATGATTTTTGGTTTTCTTTTCTTGCCTTACAGCTTGGCACTGCAATTGGCTTTTTGTTGCCACCTGTTTTGGTTCCAAATACACCTAACGATATTGAGCTAATGGCACATAACATCAGCATCATGTTCTACGGAACAGCTATAGTGTCCACGCTTTTGTTCTTCTTAACAGGAGTTGGTAAGTGTTCCCTTCTTGTAATTTAAATGGTGACCATAGGGAGTGTTTACAACATCTCGCTTAAAGCATCTGACTTTGCTCAAAGTAGCTGAGGTCACATTTTCTCCAGTTGGCTTGTGTTCATTTACCTGTTGTGCCAGGGTTAAGCGACAACCAGTTTATTGTATGTTGTGCTTCACACGGGGTGACCTTTCAGAATATTTAGTTCAGTTAGGCTTTTTGCTACAAGGACACTATGATGTAATGTGAATTCTCTCTGTTAATCTTACAATTCAGATACAAAGGTCTAGACACATTGCTACCAACATATGGTCAAAGACAGACTTCATCTGCAATCAGATGTGAGCAAATAATTAGCACATCCTTTGTGGCTGTGACTTGATTCTTCCATGAGAAAATCTAGAATGTTTTTTTTCATGGAAGTGTTAAAAACCACAAGTTAATCTCCTGAAATTCATCAAACTGAAACACTGCAAAAAGAAAAAACAGTCTGGTAAAGACAAATCAAAATTGTTCCTTCTTCTTTTTCCCCAGTGTTTGAAGAAAAGCCCAAATACCCTCCTAGTCACTCTCAGGCAGTCCTGCAAACTGTGCCTCCCGAGGATTACTCCTACAAGCAGTCGATTATTAACTTGTTCAAAAATATTCCATTTGTACTTCTGCTGATCAGTTACGGTAGGTGGTGCTGTCTGGCTCTAGCCTGGCAGAACAGTTCAAATGTGTGCCGAAAGCACGTTGAGTTTTGGTGGTGGTGGTGGTTTTTTATGGGGGAGGGAGTGTCAAACTTTCACTTGCTCAGCAGCCAGTGCTGGAAAACTCAGCAGGATTCAAAATACCATTTGTAGGTCTGGTGAAGAGATTTTACCTGGCAGATAGAAGGTTTTGCCTCTGATGTGAGTCTTAAATATCAGAAGGTTAACTCTTTAGGGTAGCAGATCTGTGTGGCTACACCTGGAATGACTGAAGCTTTTCTTTTGGTACTGCACTGCAGGTATTATGACTGGGGCATTTTATTCTGTCTCCACGTTATTAAACCAGATGATAGTAACTCATTATGAGGTAAGTTTCTTGGATCTTCTTTGTATTTTTTTTTTTTACTGTACATTTGCAGAGGTGATGTTTATTATTATGTAGGTGCTATGTGTGCTCAGACGTTTGGTTTCCTTTATGCCCTCCCTACAGTTTCTTGCACCATACAGCTATGGGAGTCATAGGAATGTTTATTTGCGCTTATGACTGCCAAGAGGTCTGAACTTGACTCTGAGTGGAAGCAAGTTATTAATGAGCACCATATAAATATTTGTTGAAAGGGAGAAGAAGTGAACGCTGGGAGAATTGGCTTGACACTGGTGGTGGCAGGAATGGTGGGTTCGATTATTTGTGGTTTGTGGCTGGATTACACTAAAACATACAAGTAAGTGTGGGTAGGCATGTATGGGGTTAGGGGTAGGAGAGCGGTGCAATTGCATTAGAAAAATACTGCAACGTAAGGACTGAAGTGAACTGATGATAAAATGCAGTTCATCTCTGATCTTTTAGCGGCCTTGATGGAGACTAGTTTCTGAGGCTACAGCAAAAGCTTGAGACTCTTACTCGTTCTTGGCCAAAAGAAATGAGAGAGGAGAACGCAAAGATGCAAAGAGGTTTTCCATCTACTCTTGTCTCTTCAGGAGTGTAAAGCTAACAAGGAAAGTACTGTATGTCCTACATACAGTGGCCAGGTGGCCCAGTGCGCTCCTTCTCCTAGGAACACATAAAGGCTCAAAACCTACTCGGCATTGTTTTGTAAAATGGACAGTTGATGGATTTTTTTTTTTTTTTAAATGCTACTCCTGGTCCTATTAGTAAGCATAACATTTGCTTTAATTCAGGGGATGACCATGGAGCAGAACTCTGTTCTGGGGTAGGAGCTCCTGGGTCCATCACCCATGGTGTGGTGCCCCTCAGGAGTGGGCAGTGTCCTGGAGCACTGCTTGCGGTGGAGTAGTTCTCCCCTGTGACTCTTAGTACATTATGTGCAAGAGCTCTAGAAACCTAATGGATGTTAATGCTGTAGATTTGTTTTGTTTCTGCATGTGTTTTGGCTTATTTATAAGTGACATGTGCTTTAATATTTTGGATGACATCCCTTATTCCAGATTTAAAATAAATAGAACATTGTAATGAGATTTGTTTGACTTGCCTCTTAGGCTGACTTTTATCGCTAACAGTGTTCAATTTGGCTGCTCATGTATTGTATAATGGGCAGCGCTGCAGAATGGCCGAGAGGTACAACATAGCAGAGAACTAAAATAGTCTTAAGGTAATAGTATCTGCTGTGATTGTCCTCTCTTTGAGAGTCTGAGTAAGTCTCTTTAGCCTTGAGTGAAGCAGCCATATAACCAAGGCAGTAAAGAGTTCAGGGAGGGATACGTTCTCATTGCATGATATGTTTGAGTCAGAATTACGTGAAGCAAATTTTATAGCTGTAGAATGTCAGTTATTAGAGAGTAAGTAATGTTTATGTTACTCTTCCATGCTTCAGCAATGTGCTATGACCTTCTGTTAACAATGTTTGTTTGTTTGTTTATTTATTTATTTTTGGTTGGGTTGCAGGCAAACTACTTTGATTGTTTACATTCTCTCTTTCATTGGATTGCTGGTATTTACTTTCACCCTGGACCTCGGATACCTTATAGTAGTGTTCGTGACTGGAGGAGTACTTGGGTGAGCAATTAAAGAGGTCTAGAAGACTTACTGCAGTTCTGTTCAGAAACAATACTTAACTGTTTTAACTAAATGCTTCTACTGTATATTCTGTCGCCATGCTCTCAGCCTATGCCTGTAGCTCACAGTACAGATACGGTTTACTAGGGTTTCACCTTCTGTTACATCAGAATAAATCTAAAGTAACTCACTTTTCAGTGAATTTCATTTAACACTTTTATGGACCTAACAGAAGTCTGTATGTGGCCAATTTGTTTGGTTCCGACTCAAAAAGCTGTCTGCGGTAAAGTTGAATCTTTTTGTTGACCACTGGGTAAGTGATTAGAGTTTAACTGAGCAAATTTAGGAAGACTGGCTTCTGTGCATTTTTATTAACCTGTATCTTGATAGCCCAAGCAACGTGCTGGGTGCTTTGTTCGCTCAGAAGAGCATGAGCATTTCTCATAGATACATAATCTAAAAGCCCCAAAAGGCGCTGAGGGAATAGTGCTGTATCCAGACATGGCAGTCAAGGTAGAGCCAGAAGTGTCTTGCGAGTTTCAGTTTGAAAACCAATCAACCAACCTCAACTGCATGAAGCCCCTGCTCGTCCTGTCACCTGTTGGTCCCCTCAGCTTCTTCCACAGCAGCTTCTAGCAGACAGTCCAGTGTCCAGCCTCACTCCCTACTGATGGTCTCCTTTTGTCCTCCAGCATGGATGTTTGGGCTGATCAAATGATGATGTTTGTGTATGTCTTTCATTTGAAAGTAGTTGGCTTCAATTACGGAGTGGCTTGTGGACTAGTCAGAGAAGGTTGTTTCGTATGTATGGAGTGGAGTGCTGGTGGTTATGGGAAACGGGACAAATACGTTAAAACGTCTTTGTCCTAAAAAGAGAGATGTATGGCTAAAACTGTTGGATGAGGTCGGGGGAATGAAGCAGGCAAAGCAAGTATTGAATCATGTTAGGTCTTGAAAACAGACAGTTCGGAATACCAGCTAATTCGTAATACCATGTGTTTATGTTTGATTTTCTTAGCTGTAGTAATAGATGAAGGCCACACCTGTCATCCTCTTACTCTCCTCTTCAACAGGTTCTTCATGACTGGCTATCTCCCACTTGGGTTTGAATTTGCTGTGGAAATTACATACCCAGAGTCTGAAGGCACTTCCTCAGGTCTCCTTAATGCATCAGCACAGGTTATATCATTTTATTTCCTCAAGTGAAGTAATGTTCAGGAAGGTCACTCTGCTCAAATCTAAGAAGGCTTTCTTAGACTGGGCTGCTAAGTCTCTTTTGTGTTGCTGTAGTCTTTAATTTTTTAAATTTCGTTTCTATAAGATGTGACCTGAAACTTTGCAAGGTAAAGTGATGACTCTTTTCTATGTGATCCTGATGAAGTGACTTGTTTGTTTATAGATATTTGGAATTGTCTTTACACTTGTTCAAGGAAAACTCACAACAAACTACAGTCCTCGTGCAGGAAACCTCTTTCTTTGTGCTTGGATTTTTGTGGGCATTATCTTAACAGGTAATTAATCGGAAATGTAAGTAATGATTTCTCTTTAATGTAAAGATGTGGAGGTTTTTTTGAGATAGTGAATTTCTGGGTAGTTTTTAGATGTCTTGGACATCTAGAATTTAAATATCTGGCTTCCTGTCTGGACTGACAGAAGTTTTAAGTGCAGGGTTTGGTCGTCGTGTGTGTGTGTGTCGCACCCCCCACTTTGTTTTTCACTTTACTTGCTGTGCGCACACCCTTTGTTTTAAGGATAATGTTGCTCATATATGGACAGCCATCTGTCACCTGTTTCTTGAGTCATGTCTTAAATTTGAGGCAGATGTCTATCTCCAGAGTAGAATAGTAAATGTAAACAAATACATAAATGGAGACAGTTTGTAGTTTTCCAAATGCAAGAAACTGCTGATGTATTCCTGAACTGTACCAGTGACTTAGACACGCTGGTACTTACAAATGTCCTGAAAGTTCTAAAACCATCAAGCTTTGCTTTAATTACTCATGGTTTAAAAGCTTTTATTGTCACTTTCTGCGTGTGCTGTGTGAGGAGCAAGTTCAAATTGCAAGAGAGTGAATACAGGTATTTTGCATATGTGCTGAAAGCAGCTTCCGTGTGCTTGGACTGTATAAACATTTCCCTAGAAATGCATGTCATTGCAAAGTTGTGAACGTGCTTTCTCTTTATTTTTTGTTTCAGCCTTAATAAAATCAGATTTGCGAAGACACAATGTGAATTCAGGGATTATGAATTTGGATGTTAAAGCTGTAAGTGGTGACTCTTTTTTTTTTTACCGTGATTGTATTACTGTACTTGAATGGTTGGCTTCTATTGGCATAATATTAACAGCAAAAGAGTAATTGACAAAAATTTATAATATGACTGTTTCCATGCTATTTTGGAACAACAGAGCCACATGGGATGCTGCCCTCAGATACCTGTTTCTCCCCTTAGCTCCCGTGAAAAAACCTAAAAGACCACCTGCTTTCAGATTTTCCTGAATTTTAAGTTGCTAATATTAATCTCTGATTTTATTGCTTAAATCTTGCTTTTTTCATATTTGCAGGTAGCATTGTAAATTGTGAAGCCTTCTTGTGTATTGGGTTAGGAGGCTGTGCTATAGACTACGTGTTTTATTTAAAATACCTGCAGTTCCTTTAAGTGAAGTCAGTGTCTGATGAGCAGAAGTCATGCTGCAGTTTCTATACCGTGCTGCATGAAGAGCTGGCTCTGTTCTTCTGCTGAGCACCCTCTCAATTTAAATGAAGAGCGAGCATAGCACTTTCTGCTGTTCAGGAGGTCGCAAGACCATGTTTCAGCAGCTTTGCCAAATTATCACAGTTACTAGTAGAAATAAGGCTGTTACTGGAAACTTTTTTTTCAGTGCTGTGGGTTTTCTGATCATTTGGATCTAGATAATGAAACAGCTTTTTGGAGTCAGATATTGCAAGATCCTCTGTCACGCTTCTTTTTATGTGTAGGTGTCTTGCATGTATAGCAGCTTTTGATCATCTGCGATCAGGTGCAGACTGTTAGTGTCTGCATAAGGTTGAGAAAAAACTTCCAGGCCGGTGCTATGTGTGCTAACTTGAACCTGAAGCCTGTGCAGCTGTGTGCGCACAGTATGGCATCCTGTGGGTTTATCAGCCTGGGTCAGGGCTATCTCGGGGGTGTACATGCTGACTATAGGCAGTGATCCATGACTTGTCTGTTTTCTGTTATCACCTTGTTAATTAGCCTAGATTGTCACACAACTTCATTTATATTAGCCAGGATATAAAAAAAGCCTGGAGTCCTTGCTCCGATATTGCTATAAATAATTGAGAACTGCCTGTGTTAATAAGGTACAATAACACTTTGATACCAAACCTTGATCATCAAGATTCTACCGTGTTTAAATGTAATGGAGAAAAAACCTGAAAGTTAATCTCCATGTGATAAATATCTATGTGCAGTAAACGTATACTTTAGAGTTATACTAAGAAACTCAGTTCTGTGGATGGTGGGTTTTTTTTTCATTACAGAGAGAAGGGAAAATAGGGCTTTCTATAAATGCCTAATTTGGCTAATTAACTACATATACTACTGGAGTCTAACCTAATAATTACCCAAGAATACTGAGGCTGGGAATAGCTTCTGCTGAATAACAGCTTATTTCCTGCTTTTTTTTTTCCCCCTCTCCCCCCCCCCGCCTCCAGGTACCAGTTGACAGTCCTGTAGAACCTGAAAGTACTACATTAAAAATTCAGTCGGCTTTATAAAGCTGAAAGAAGGTGACTTAGAAATGCACAAGTTTGGTTGGATACTGAACAATATTAATTGGTGTAATCACTGGATTTGTGTGTATGAGTAGTAAAATGTGTTTGGTGATATTGCTGATAGTTGTGTGGTGGAAACTATGAAGATGCTCAGTTCATTTTGCCCAAGACGCAAACAATTTGCCTTTGTATGGAATATTTATTCTAACAGTTTTCAAGTTTTGCAGTTTCATTAGTGGAGAACTGTGTGAATACTCTCCACGCTAGGGAGACATGTACATTCAGGATGCATACTTGAAAAAATCTGGAATTCTGAAGTACAGTCGTCATGATCAGAAGTATCTAATCTTCTTTTCTTATTCAGTCTTTGCTAGTGCATTTGAAAAGTCAGAGAGTAGGTAGCTGCACAGCTGGAGGATGTTCACAAGTTCCTTTTTTTAAATGTATCTGTATTTTTAATATAAGCCAACGGTTCCCTCTGGGAAACTGTCTATAGCACAATACTGAAAACAAGAGATGACTGCAAATGTGTGTGTTTCATACTGGCATCTGACTTTTTTTTTGCCTTGAAACTTCTCGATAGATATCAGAAGGCAGATAAGAGAAAACACTGTCTTATAGATTCACTGTAACATTTCTGGGGAGATTTAAAAAGTTTCCCACTAGATCAATTGAAGAAAAAAGATTCCTTATTAAATATAGTAAAAAGGAGGAGAAAGGCCTTTGATATCTCCACTGTGAAGTATTTGTAGGCAATGGAATGCTACCACGCAGGTTGCCTCCACAGAATATTTCGAGTGCTTTCTCAGTTAAAGTGAGAGGAGTATGTGTTTACAAAGAGCTGGTGCCTTTACTTTGTAAAGAAGATCCTTGCCTCATCTTGAGTTTAATCAGTGCTGCTGAAGAAATTCCACTTTGTGTGTTAAACCTCCTCTGAATATTTGTGGAGTACCAGAAAATGTGTTCTGTCCTTTTTTGCAATTATTTCTCTGCGTTATGAATTGTAGCATTTGTCTCATGAAGTTTTTGTGCTCGTGTAACTTAAATCATGTCTTTCACAGTTTGTTAAAAGCTGTAAGGGTGAGTGAAAGGAAAATAGTGATGTTTCACTTTGATGAAATATTTGCCATTTATATCATGCTTCTTAGCTACAAAAGGAGCAGATTTCATTAACGCTCACCTTGTGTTACTACATTTATCTGAACTTGGGATGTGGATTTCTCACTGCGGTGCTTCTGAAAGTATTCTCCTTTACCTTGTGCTCTACCTACACACCTACAGAATTGATAGTACTACAGTAATACTGAGGCCCTACTATTACTGAAGAAGTCAGACCCGAGTTAGACTTTTTGCAAACATTTAAGCTTTAGCAGTCTTTAAGCTGAGTCTGCACGTTTAGTGCCACCAGTGATGCCGTCTCTTTGAGTTCCCACAGATGTAGTGCCATCCAGAAGGTGGAATCCTACTCAGTTTTCCACAGATTGTTACAGTTGGGTATGGGGAACTTTTTAACTCCAAGATAGTCTTTCAGTATGATAAGCAGCACTAAATGCTTTTCTTCTTCTTCTTTCACTGTAGATTTAGAGAATCCTTTTATATAAAAAGGACCCTGTAAACTTAGCTTTCTAGACTTAGCCTCTAAACTTGATGATCTTGCTTTAACATTTTGTATGATAAATGCTTCAGACATGGGAAGACTGAACGGCAATGTACAAACCAGAATAAGCAAGGCATGCTTGGAACACTCGCCTTTCCAAAAAGGGTCCGTGTCTCTTTGCCAGGTCCAGTGCTAGAGAGAAAATAGGCACACCTTGCTGCTCCTGGAGAGGCGAGCTCTACGAGAAGAGTCTTCTGGTGAGGTAGCTGAATATAGGAAAAGTAACTCATAGATATTCAAACAGGAGGCAAGAGTATAGGAGTGGAAGTAGAGATGTTTTCACTATGTCAGTTCTTTACGTTTAATGACTTGCCGTGATATAAGCTGCCCCATCAAGGGATGTACATGTTTTCAGCCTGAGTGAGCAAAGTGAAAGTTCCTGCCTTTTGATATCTGTGGGTGGCTTTTCCCTTTGGAAAAATGATAATAATGTGTGCCAAAATATATACGTTCTTCCACAAGGTACAGATTCAGTAAATATTTGTGTTCATGGCCCATGGTTGCTTTGTACTTCCGCTGTTGCAAAATCTTAACAAGATAATATCTTTGCCGTTTTGGAGAAGTGTTTTCAAATGTCCAATAGAAAGTCTTTGGCAGTATCTGGAACGCTTTCTGAAATGTCCAGCACACACTGTTCAAATTCAAAGATTGAGCTTTTTTATTCCTTTTTAAAATTTATTTTTTAATTCTTTTCCTCACTACTAGTTTCCCCTTTCTTTAGTTATGTTCAGCTGATTATTGAAAAAAAATATTGTAGCCCTTCTGGCTCCTTGTGTTTTTTTTATCTTCTGCCAAATTACTTGCCTACCCTCTGAAAAGGTCCAAACAAGATTTTGGCATGCTAGAAACCCTGCTGGGTCCCTGAAAAGAAAATATTCCTAATAATGAAGGCTTATTTACATCCTGGATTTAATACTCCCCCTCTAAAAGGAGCTTGAAAGTTGGAAACCTGTGAGCTATTTCCACGCAACGATAAAGTATTTAAATAAAAGGCTCAGCAGCAAAATAAAGGGCAAATAAAGAACAAATCAGTATTTTATGCAATAATCTTACCATCTGTCAAGGTAACTGAGGTTCTAGCTCATGGCAGAAAAAAGTTTGGGGTAGTTGGGGCTTTGGTCTTTCTGCTTTTAACTTTTGTTTTTAAACAACATCCACCCAATCAAACATCCATCTGGAATTAGAAAGAGGGTTTCTGATTCTCTTAGCCTTGAGATTCTGGCTCAGCCCTCCAGTAAGGGTAGAGGTGGGGGCTAAAAATCGTAACTGCTTAAAGAGGTAATCGTTTAATGAATGGAATTACATTTCAACTATGAGAGGATGGAGTGGGAAACCAAGTGAGGAGAGGCATCCCAATCCCATGCATCAGCTCTTGCTTTTCAATATGCTTTTCTTTTAATTGCTTCGAGAGAACTCTGGAGGATGCAAGAGAACTCATGTAATGGTGAGCATAAGCAAGGGGGCTGCCCCAAGTTCCCAGGCGCCCACCAGGGCGTGTAACAAGATTCAGAGATTAGCCTTTAAAATAACGATCTATCTTTGTTTCTTCCAGACCATGTTAAACTTTTGCTAACTTCAGTGGAAGAGCCCCAGAGAACGTTGACCCATTTTTGTTTAGGATTCCTAACATGGCCTTAAACCCCTCGTTTCTGTTGGCTGGGTGTGACAATGTCAGACCTGTAAGGCATAGTCTGGAATTGCTGCAATCAGGAGCTTTCTTCTTCAGCTTGGTAGAAAAGTCCTTCAGAGCATTTATTTTGTACATGGGTGCTTGTCTTTTAATAACATCTCTTTCTGTTGCTGAATGCTCACGTTTTACGAGGAGGAAAGAACAAGGGAGGAAGTGGGGAGAATACATATGAATCATTTCGGGTTAATAGGGCTTTCCTAACTTCATCCTCTTGGTCATCTCTTTTGTTCAAGACAGTCTGTTTCAGAGACAATCACTGGAGTGTGCAATTAGAGCTGCCAGCCCGTGTTGCCTAATGAAAAAATGCTTTTTGAGAAATCTTTGGACTATCTTGTGCATCTACAACCAAGTGAAATTGGGTTAAGCTATAAGCATTTATTGCTTTCATTTTCCATTCTGTGAACTCACGAGTTTTCCTGCATGAATGGGAACATGTGACCTTTTCGGTTGCTGCCTTTCAATATGTGTATGTACCACCTTCTTAAGTGTTTTAGGCTAATAATGATTCATAGACCACAAGCTAAGTTAATTGTATCCCATGTGATTTCCCCCCGCCACCATTTTGTCTGAAGTCTGTGAAGAGGGAAGAGTGATGTTAATGCATGAACTAGAATGAATTAAGCAAAAAACACTCCTAAGAGAAATGTATTTCCATGTAAGACCCATCTTATTTACTGTTCATGTCTTTGTTCTTCTCATGAAGGTAGCAAAGATTTTTGCTGTAATACTTTGTTTTTGTTAGTGTCCCATTCTTTGTTTCAAGAGAAAATTAAAAGTTCCTTATGAATATTCTCTGACTGCAATATTGTACATATGTGTATATGTGGGTGGCATCACTCCTTACCATTATATGTTATTAATAAAGTGTATAATGTGTAACTTGATTGGAGCCAAGACTACAATTTTTGACAGCTACTGATACAGCTGATGGCCAAAAAATGGTTCATTTTTTTCCTTAAAAGCTGCCACTTAATGTAGGAAAATCTTGTAAGTGGATGATGTACTGTCATTAATAAACATGCATGCACACATATATGCAGAGTGCATGTATGCAGGGTATATAAATGTATTATACACAAGAGTATTGGCTTACAAAGAAATTCTCTCAGGGCATGGAATTAAAGTATTAGCATCAGTAGTTGAGTTGCACTGCTCTAGCACAGTGATTTCTCCTCCTTTGCTTTGGAAAAGGTCTGTGAGGAAAAGAAAGTGCAGTTAACACCTAAAGCAGAGCAGTTCAGTGTCATCTCCTTAAGGGTAGTGCAAATATTATTTTAATAAAGCACCCAGCTGGTAGTGCAAATATTATTTTAATAAAGCACCCAGCTGGTAGAGAGATTATCTGGGGAGAGAGGGTAGAATAACTTCTTAGAGAGGGTAGAGTGAGACATTGCATTCAGTTATGGCCCAGCTTTCATTTCTGAAACCAGAGTTGTCTTCAGCGGGAGCACAGTAGGACCCCTGTGAACACCCTGCAAGGGTTCTCTCGCTTATGCTCGGGCGTTTAGTGTTGATCCCCAGCACATCAGCTGTGAGCCAGGTAAGTTTGAGGAATCTGCTTCAAAGAAAGTAGAGTCACTGTAAGAAAAGGTTTTGGTTTTGTTTGTTTTTTCTCCCTTCTCCACAAAACTGGAATTACCTCAGCTATTCTCATGTAAGAGATTCTTCACAGGAGGAGGCTGCAGGTGCTGAGAGCACAGGAAATACGAGCCTTTTGTCATAAAGCGACGCTAGCATCCAGTTCAACAGTGGGATGAACTTTCAGATGGGTTCTCATTTTACAACCAGGGTTATAGGGTCGTATTCCTCTTATAGTATCTCTGTGAAAGCTGCAGTCTATATCCCCATTTAGCATTGCAATTTAAACATTCCCACAGCTGGGAAGGAACAATCACAGCAAATTATTATTGCCATAAAGTTCATTCTTTGGCAGACGCTCAGTCTTTCTTGAAAGAAAACACCAGAAACCTCATCAGGTAAGTGGGAGGTAGGAAGCTGTCACAGCTATGATTAGTCAAAGCTATTCTTGAGGGAAAATACTTTTTTTTGTTGTTGTTGTTTCTATAGCTGGGAGGAGGCACTATGTATCCAAAACTAACAAGTGTTACCGCTTCCAGAAAGCGATGCGGTTTGTGCATGGATAAGACACGCGTGTGCCCAACAGTGCAGCTGCTACCTAGACTGGAAAGGTTTCCTAGAAGCCTGCTGGATTTTCTCCCGGCTCTACTTCACAATGAGCTAACCTTATCTGACCATGTTCTAAATCAATATTTATATCTTCAATTAAACAACATCTTTCCAAAGACAAAACAATAATATCCTGAACTTTGTAGAAAGGACTCCAGCAGGTATGTTGCAGTAAAAAAAAAAAAAGGCTAAGTACTGGCAGTGGCTGGGCATAGTTACTGATTTGTGAGGCTGGGTGATACCTGCTTAATATCGGGTGTGGTCAAAATTCAGCCTCTAGGATGCTGATTTCCAGTGTTTTCTCAATAAACTGCTGCTGCCTGTAACAATGCTTAGGCCATTAAAAAAGCTTGTAAATAATATCTAAGGGGCATTGTCAGAATTGTGGCCTTGCGTTATGAGTTCTAGAAACAGAGGCGACCCTACAAAAGCTGTAAACTCCATGCAGACAGAAAACTATCATGAAAGCAATTGATTTTTTAAAAAAACCTGCTTAAGATGCCTCATGTGAGCCCAGAAGTGCTGTTGTTGCGGCTGCAGCTCCGCAGGTCAGAGTTCATCAGCTTTGTAGACGAGGCAGTGAATGTGCATCCTAGTGTGAGCTGATTTTGGAAAATGGGAAGGTGTAATTAAAAGCCGCCTTTTTCCATGCCTAGGTGACTTTGGTTTATGATGTCTGTTTTATCACTGTAATAGCAATTTCTTACTGGTTTAACTGTCTTTATGTTCTACCTGTACTTGTGTGTGCTTCAAAACTTACGTAGCATGTACTAAACCCAGCTTCCTGGTGAGCAGCATGACTTAGGGATGTCAGGGATTAACCCCAGTTCTTATGGCACGGGTTGCTTTGCTGGGAAAAAACCCAGGGAAGTATTCAAGGCTTCAGAAGTTTTCCCAGCCTGTGCTGGGCTGAACCGGAAACTTCCCAATTTTTTTTTCCAAATGGGGCAGTCCTAAAGTTGCTCAGATGCTGATCACTAGTTTGGATCAGGTAGAAGAGGGACTGCAGATGACTGCAAAGTTACTTATTCTTTTAGAAATTAAATTGTCCAGCTGCTGCCAAGGGAAAAAGAAATTAAAATATAACAGTGCAGTTTCTAAGCCTGTACATGCTGTTTTCTCCGTTAATTCCTGGAAGGTAACTTGATTTCTTCAGAATAATTCATCAGCTAATTCTGAACAACCCTACAGGTGTTAGACAAAACCTTCATCCTGTGCTGAATGAAGAGGCATTGTCACGCTAGGGTGAGAGTGACTCACCCTTGGATGATTAACTTGAAATGGGACTTGAATTTATGTATCTTCTGCTCCCAGAGAACAACTGAAATTTACTTAGGGGGGGCCTAATGCTAAAAGCCTAAAATTCACTTAGAGGCTAATGCCTAAAGCCTAGAAATCCCATGATTTCTCATCTTGTCACTGCTCCACAGAAGCTTCAAAAGGGTAAAGGAGCCCTCGGAGGCTCAGAAGTTTGACAAAGTTACCCAAACCAGACTGTTGCCAATAGAGATATGGAGGTCCATTGGCTTTTGGGGAGCAAAGACCCCCATGCTCGGTGTGATTTTCCTCTGACCTACTCCATCTGCTCAGGCTTGAGCTGTGAGAATCTCACGAGGGTTGAAATGTCTGTGTGCGTGAAGAGGACACAGAGCATTATGGAGCCTCCTTGAAGTCTGCAGCTTGTGTCACCGCACTTACGACGTTCCTGGTTTTGATTACAAGGTCAGAAAATGCTCTGTAGGCTTCTCGAGTTTGCTAGTTACCTCTGAAGATTAATATCATTCACATGATGGCAAACAACAAATATGACTGAAAAAAATTATTTTGTTCCAGATGACTGTAATTCCCTTAAGAGCTTTACGTTTTTTAATTGACCGCAATATTTGAACTTTACTCTCACTTTCAGGGGCTCCTGCAGTGTTTTGACTACTGTTCAGTCGTTCTCTTAGAGAGGGGGAATCTTAGTCTGCAGAGCACTGCCTTCCAGAGATGCTTGAAGTGATGCTTCAGATCAAAAACTGTTTGATGAAATCATCAGTGTTGTGATGATATCTTGTTGTACCATGACATTGAGAACAATGTATCATGCATTTCTCTCTTTGCAGGTTTCACACAGCACCTAAATTTAAGGGCTTGTGGTTTCTGGGCTTGTGACATATTCTATTGCTAAACAGTCACTTTTTCAGTCCACTTTCAAGTACTGCCTGGAAAGACAACGCGTTTGAGGAACTTTAATACACAAGGACGACGTTTGTTCAGAGTGTTTCCTAACCGGCATCGTACTGTTCCTAGGGGGCACAGGGTATCCCATAACAGAACTACGTTGCTTAACCAATTTCTAAACAGCACCAACAATTGTGCTTCTAATCTTCAGCAGGCAGGGGTTGTATTGCAGTACACTCCTCTTTCCCTGCAGGTGGGGATGACTCAGGTGCTCGCTTGGCAGTGGAGGTTAAGTCCTGCCTCTCACCTTTGGTGCCGCCACCAGCGGCTCCCCTGTGATAAGGGCTGCAGGTGCTGACGATTGCTGAAAAGAGTCAGCATTTTTTTTAGCCACTGCCTTTCTTTACTACCTGTACTTTTATTATGCAGTTCCCCTGAAGAGAAGTGGTTGTGCTGGGTAGTTTACCCTCTGACTGAAAGTTAAAGAAGAAGTAATTAGTCCAGAAAAGATAGATTGCTGAGATTTATGGAAGGTTACATTAGTGTTTCCTTGTTTTTATAAGCAGAGCTTGCTGCGAAGACCAAATCATGTGCTATGCTGGCAAGTAAGACCTTCACAGCAAACTGTATTGATGTAAATATTTTCCAAGCTACAGCAATATTTGGGACTGAAACCTTGGAACAAGGCAAAGAGTAAGGCAGGCTAATAGGGATGCTGACGCTGTACTAGTGAGAAACAACAATTTCATCTGTATCTGATGCTATCAGTTGTAGATCAGAATGAGGTGACTATAATAAGTACGGAAGAGGAAGGGCTATTTCACTGTCAGCAAAGGCTCAGGCCAAGTAGGACATGCTGACCTGCAATGAGGGGTGGAAAGAGAAAACTTGCAAAACGGTTTTGAGGAGGCCTGATTTATAGGCTTTTCCTGTCACTTCGATTTTTTTTTTTTTTTTTTTATGCTGGAAATCTTGCCTGTTGGATTAGCCTGAGATCAACTGGAGCCCAGTTAAACAAACCCATCTAAAATAAACACTGTAATATTTGCTGCAGTAGAATTACTGCAGGAGGTCCTCCTCCTTGCTCAGGCAGAAATCAAAAGATATTGCTGATGTTCTTTATTGCTAAAGCCAGAGCAGCTGATGGCTGTTTTTTCTGCTAGACCATTGCAAGATAAATAGTGTGTTGAGTTTCCAGAAAGGGCTACCTTGGGGAAAGCTCCAAAGAAGCGCACCCTGAAGCATTCCTTTTATAGCTTTCTTTTTTTTTTTCTTGTCTACTTTACATATTTATTTTCCCAATGACCACATTGATTAATACATAGTTATCGTTCTTAGTGGTTACGCAAATCACTCCTGCAAACTTGCATCAACAGCCATTCCCATATTACCACGGTTACATCCTTATCACAGTTTTACCTCGCATTTCATTACTAACCCAATCCAATTCCAGCATAACTTCCAGTTTGAGAAAAAGCCCCAAACAAACAAGTTTTATTTTCCTTTTCAAGGATCAAACAAGGTCACTGTAGTCTTTTCAGGAAATGGGCTAGTGTTTGCAGAGCAATAATGCAATTCACTTACAGCAGGCAAACTTTTTCGACCCGTTTTCCTCCTCCCCTTCTGCAAAGCTGAAGCACATTTATAGGATTAACGGTTTCAGACTGCTGCTGCTTTTCTGGACATACAGTGGTTCCTAAATTCAGAAAAGGCCATGAAGATCCTTGGCCCAGCTTTAGCAGAAGAGTGCACTCAAGCTGGGGATTCTTGTACCCAGGCTTCAGGCTTTTGCACTGACTGCTGCCAGGTGGAGGTACTGGACATATTTCCTGCTTCACCAGTAACTGACCTGCCTCTCATATGCTCAGTGCTGGTACAGGAACCTTCACTGAGTATGGAGCACTTGGCGTCCACTTTTGCCGACCTGGATAACAGCACAGGTCCAGATCTATCACGCTGCCACTGATTTGCACCTATCTGATAGAAGGAAAGAGTGCATGAGACCTCACAGGCACTTGTCACACCAGTGGTCCATTCTCCAGCAAAGCCAGCAGGTCCCTGCCCTGAGCCCGGGTCGGGCTGGAGCCGCTGGCCAGGGAAGCCTTCTCCTGCTCGCTCCTGGCGCCTGCACTGAGCCAGCAAGAAGGGCTGCTTGGAAACAACGGGTAATAGAGGAAGTATTTTCCCAAATAAATAAACAGCCTCTGTGTGTATGGAATATCACAGGGCAGTGAGGGTTTGCTACGCGGCAGGGCTGAATTCATCGCTGTGTGCAAGAAGATGCTTGCTGGGGAAGCTAGTGGGACCCCTTGAGGGGGGTGCGGAGGTGACACTTCTGGAGAAGAAATCTTCTTGGAAAAAAGTGCTGATGCTGTATCACCTTGCTGCCATGGTACAATTAAGAGCCATTAATTTTCCCACAGTTGGTTGTGTAATTGCGCTGCAGGGCCTTTTGAATACTGCATTTAAATTAGTCTGCAATTGGAAATAATGAAGGTTAAAACCCTCTTACATGATTTTATGATCAAATTAGTTCCTTTGACACAGAAAGCAGCTGTGGTAGCAACATGCGCTGCATTAGGAACAAGACCGTAGGTTCGAGGTGTTACTCGGAGCTAGCTTTAGAAAGGTGCCTCCATGCAAAGTGACTGGATTTCAAAATCAAAAGGCTCTTGGCTCTGGAGCCGGGGCCGGGCAGCAGCCTGGGGGCAAGGGGAGGGTCAGCACTGGCAGGGCGGAGGAAGAGCTGTGAACAGAACAGGAAACAGGGCAGCTCTGCTGAGACTTACGATATCAAAATTAGGTGGTCCCACGAGGTGAAAGCTGTCAGATGCTTGGGGGGGATGCAGGGGGACACGCTGCATATCCCGCCCTGCTCTTACTCATCTTGAATGTCTGCTCATGACTAATACTGGGGAGGGCTTGGGCTAAACCAAAGCAGCATTCTTCTATTTTTACTCTAATTTGTAGCTAGGAAGAGTGTAATTAAGGCTTTCCCTTAGCTGTGGGGACTTGGGGACTCTGCTTTTATCCCCTTAGGCTGTTTCGAAGTTGCCGTTAGCTTCAGGAACTCAGCTAACTTCTGCCCTGCCTGTCCGGCCCACAGGTGGCCTTGGGCACACTGGCTGGCCTCTGGGAGTTCAACTTGTCCCTCTTCATCCTGAGCATCAAGGAGGAGCTGATAAGATTTTTTTCCTTTCAGTCCCGTTTGGAAGGGGTCTGGGTGCTGCAAAGGGCTGCTATGGACAGGGCTGTGGTGTCCCAACCTTGCTGTGCCCCTTACCTGCCTGGCCAGGGAGACTCCTTCCCTCTGGCACAGAGCATGCCCTGGCATGGTGGATGCAGAAGGCTTTGAACTGCAAAGCACATAGCATCACTCTGGTCTTCACACTTCCAGGGTGCCTAACAAGTGGGTGGGTGTAGGAAGGTGTGATCTGAGGGTTCCTAGCTGCTCTGGGCAGTGGAGCAGCACTGAGCGAGGCTGTGGCAGCCTCACCACGATTGCCTGTTCCAACAGTGAACAAGGCTCTGGGGCTTACGTGGCTGCCAGTTTGTGTATCAGCGTCCTTGATGATGACTTTCTGCTGCACAATCCCAATGCTCCAGGCTCTGTCACACGCAGCGTGCCCCTGGGCAGTCCCATTAGTCCTAAGATGCAGGCCTGAATGATTTTCAAGCTTTCCCCTGGCTCTGCTCCAGCGAACTTGCACACTTTCTCAGCCCCCCTTTCCTCATTTTGCCTTGCCTGAGCCTCCCTCTGCTCTTCAAGAGCCCTCTCCTCCATGGCTGCAGCCACCTGCAGCCTCTCCAGGTCTCTGTGCCTCATCAGCTCCCATCTGGAGCTCATCTTGGTGCTCTCACATCTCACCGATGTGCAGCCTCATCTGCGCTCCGGAAGGAGAAACTGCACCTCCCCTGGGATCCTGCTCCAAAAACCAGCAGGGGGGTGCAGATCGCCTCTGGCAGGCACAGGGGCACATTTGCCCTCTGGTTGTGATGTTTGCCTGAACATTAGGGAAACGCAGGACATAGCGGTGAGGGTGAAGACTTCACAGCAGCTCTAAACTCACTCTGACCTTTCCTCCTCTCCCCCAAATTGCATCGCCATTTACACACTGAGCCCCCACGTTCAGCTCAGGGGGCTCGCTAGAGCAAAGTCTCCTAGGCTCAAACCTAACACTGGGCAAGCTGTGTGAGCTGAAACCCTTGGTTTGCTTTAGCTAATGGAACAGCCTTTCTCTGGCATCCCTTATGTTAAACCTCCTGATGAGATTCAGGCATGCCGCGTGGCCAGGGTGCGGCAGGGAAGATTACTGGTAGGACTCACAGAGACGTCAACTCCAGTGGAGAGCGATTAGTAACTCAACATACACCCGTGGCTCCTGAGAGCCTTCAGGAAGCTGATTAGGGCACTGGAGACATTTCTTTACAGTGAGAGATGAAAATCAGTAGTTGCAGCTGCTGAGGAGATGCACAGGTACGCACCCAGCCTGGCTGGGAGCAGGGGAGATCGGAGCGGGAGCAGTATCTGAGTGCATGGGCAGGGGATGGGAACAACATTTTTCAGACTACTGCTTATTTGTGATGGGGAGTCACCTCTAGCTCTAGGAGTTGTGTTAGGTTGACACTGTTGTGCTTGATGTAAAGAGCTAAAAGAACCCCTCCAAGCATGGAAATAAGCATCAGGGAACTGAGCTGAGTGGTGGAGATGGCAGTGGCAGCCAGGGAGTCGTCTGCCCGGGAGGTGCTGCAAGGCCACCGACACAGCTGGGCAAAGCCCTGGGGGAAGAGACAGGGTCCCCATTGCTCTCGGACACAGCTCCATCACATCGGGTACGAGCAGAGGAGGACCAGACGCTATTGTTTCTGTGGCGTTAGTGTGCGCAGATGTGTGAGGCAGGTACCTCTGACTGCTGCAGGGGATCAAGACAGAACATCACCACTGTGTGAGACAGCCTGAATAACGGGCTGTGCTCCGACTCATGGCCCAGCCCTGACAGTCTGTGTGGCAGCAAAACAGAGAAAGGCCGCACTGTGACGACCCTCCCTCCTACTCAGGGATCAGGCACTCAGTGCTCCTTCCACTAGAGCAGGAAATATTCCCCTGGAGGATGAGCAACAATCCGTGAGCCGTCCGTGGCAAAGGGAGGCTGTGGGCTGCAATGAGACCCCAGCCACTCATCCCTGTCATCACTGTAACACTCGATGGTTAACAATGATTTTCCAGCTCCGTTAGGAAGAAGGGAGCAGCCCACCTCTCTTCAATGAAGAGTCTGATTTTCAAGGGCCCCTCACGCAGCGGGGGGCAGGGATGAAAGGCACGGCACG